>NW_006399897.1:3574688-3576279 GCF_000299155.1 Elephantulus edwardii | reverse complement strand
GGATTGATTCAGTGATTGGGATAATTGGGATGGGAGTGTCAGAGACAGTGCGATTGGCACAGGACAGAGCAGAGTTTAAGGCTGTTGTACATAGGGTCGCTATGAGTCGCAGGCAACTCGATGGCACATAACAACAACAACAACATATCTAGCTGGGTCGGTTTCTGGGTTCTCATTTCTGTTTCATTATCAATGTTCCTGTCATTGTACCAATACCATGCTATTTTGGTTATTACTGCTGTGTAGTAGGTTTTGAGGTCAGGGAGTTTTATGCCTCCAACCTCATTTTTGTTTCTCCGGTGTTTTTCTTATTTGGGATCTCTTGTGTCACCAAATAAATTTGGTAATTTCCCTTTCAATCTCCTTGAAAAATGAATTTGTTATCTGAATTGGGATTGCATTGAACATGTAGATTTCTTTTGGTTGGATTGTCATTTTTACAATATTGAGTCTTCCTATCCATGAACAGGGCACAGTTTTCCATTTATTTAGGTCTTCTCTTATGTCTTGCAGAAATACTCTATATTTTTGGGTTTTGTTTTGTTTTGTTTTTTGTATAGGTCTTTTGTGTCTCTACGTTCACTCCCAAGTTTTCTTGATTTCGTTCTCCGAGTTCTCTTTGTTACTGTAGAGGAATCCAATTAATTTTTGTATATTGATTTTATATCCTGCCACTCTTCTAAACTGACCTGTCAACTCTAACAGTTCTTTTATTGAGTCTTTGGAGTTTTCTGTGTACACTATCATATAATTTATGTATAGTGATAGTTTAACCATCTCTTTGCCAATCTGGATGCCTTTGATTTCCTTCTCTTGTCTTATTGCCCTAAAAAGCACTACAGATACAACATTGAAAAGAAGTGTTCGGTCCTTGTTTGCAAGGAAAATTTTTTTAGTCTTTCTCCATTGAGAATGATATTGGTTCTTGGTTTTGCATATACACTTTTCACTATTATAAGGAAATCTCCTTCTATTCCAATTTTGCTGAGTATCTTTATCAGGAAGGGGTGTTGGATTTTGTTAAATGTCTTTGCTAAGATCATATGATTCTTGTTATTCACTTTGTTAATATAGTGAATTACATTGATTGTTTTTCTATGTTGAACCATGCCTGAATACCCATGGTCATACTGATTAATTATTTTTTAGGTACTTTTGGAATCTATTGTCTATATTTTATTAAGGATTTTTGCATCTATATGCATGAGAGATATTGGTCTACTTTTCTTTCTTGGTAATATCTTTTGTTTTGATATTAGGGTTATGCTTGCTTCATATAATGACTCTGGAAGAGTTCCTTCCTTTTCAATTTTTTGAAATAATTTAGGTAGAATGGGTGCTAAATCTTCTCTGAATGTTTGGTAGAATTCAGCTGTGAAGCCATCTGGTTCAGGACTTCTTTGGGGAATTCTTTTTATGTCCTTTTCAATGTCTTCTCTTGTGATGGGTCTGTTCAAATGTTCTATATTTGTTCTTGTTAATCTGGGCAGAGGATATGTTTCAAGGAATTTGTCCATTTCCTCTAGGTTTTCAAATTCATCAGAGTATAGCTTTTCATAATATTCTGATAGTATCAATTTAATTTCCTCTG
>NW_006399897.1:3543900-3570408 GCF_000299155.1 Elephantulus edwardii | reverse complement strand
TGTGGAGTAGTGAAAGATAAATCCCTCATTTTGGAGTTGACCATTAGTTACAGTGTAGTCCCTGCCCTTAGCCCAGTGCCTTGACCCACTTATTTCCCAGCTTAACCTTCCAGCAGGATACCACTTCACTTCTACCAAATGCCTTCAGAATTAATCTCCCATTGTCCGACCCATGACCTGACAGCTTGTCAGAGAGGTTTGTTTTTTGGTTTTTTGCAGAGTTAGCAGAGGTCAGATATCGCCACCCTCATGATGCCCTTGGGTTTTGTTGATATTTTTTGTTTCTTTGGTTTTCAATTGTTGGGTTGTTGGGTTTTTTGTTGTTTTTTGGTTTGTTTTTTTTTTAATAGTTGAACTCAAAGGTCAGTGGTTGAAACTCACAAGGTACTCTGAGAAAAGAGATGGCTAGTTTCCTCCAGTAAAGTTTTGCAGCCTCCAAAACTTGATAGAGGGTTGCTATGAATCAGAGTCAACATGAAGAGGGTATAGACAATAACAGTTTAAGGTGTAATTGCTTTTTCTCTTTGTTTGTGTTCATATCCTAGGAGAGAGTAAAAGATTACATTTTGTAGAGAGAAAGATTTTTCTACTTCACATCCTATATGGAATGTTCACACATAATCTGTAGAGAGTTGCACTGCTAACTCAGTGGCCACACTTTTCTGGCCATTTAGATCTACCTGTATATGTTGGGAGAAAGGTAACTAATCCCATCTGATGTGATTTATAGTCTTGGGAAATTACTGGAGGGTTAGCTATAAGTAGATTCTGACTTGACAGCAGTGGCATTTTTGAGTTTTGGAATAAAAGTAGAGTTGCATTTAGCTTTCTACTGAATTTATTCCTTCCCTGAATTTGCAACATAAATTTTCCTTAGGGGAAGTTGTTGCCCCAATTATGAAATATATTCATACATGTATTTATGTAAAACACATTCAGTAACCAAAAATGTTGATGTTTTTTTCCTCAGAATTTTCAATGATGCTCAAAAATCTGCAAATTAAAACATGAAACTGTTTGTTGATTTGTTTTTACTCCTCTTCTACCTAGAGAAGCTTTGCTCTGATCACCTAGCAAGATGTTTTTGGTGTCTGCTTCCTTTATCAAATACCAGGAATATAAGAACCTGCCTTTTGACAAGTCCTTTCAGATTGTCTCAAAATAGGTGAGATTCCAGCCCTTGAATGTAATGTTCTTCAATTTTATGAGTTCTTAAGGGCTAAACTTAAGTCCTTTATCAACATCTAGCCCTATTCTTGATCTTTATAGGCAGTTGGTAAACCTGTGCTTGTTGAACAGAACTGAACTGTTGAACCGAGTCAATGAAACCATCCACAATTTGATGCTCTTGCCAAATTGAATGAGACTACCAACAAAGCCACAAAGGAGACAAACTCTAACTATGATGTTCAACAAAAGGCAAAGATCATTGCGTTGCTGTGAAGCTATGCCTACCTCAGCTTAACCAAGGCTCTTACTTTACATACCCTCTATTTCTAATTTCAACCATCCACCCCTGACTACTTTATGTAAGTCTAAATCACAGACACTGAATCCTTTGAAAGCACAATGGAAAACAAGATTAGAGAAATGTAATGATTAACAGTCTATTAATGTCTCTTTTATTTTACTAATTCCTCTAGGCCTTCTGCAACTTCTTTTGGATTCTAGGCCTATAGAGGCAAACATAATTTCAACACAGGCTTAACCAGCATTCCACAAATGTGTAATGGAGTGAATGTTCATGTTGACACCTGTAAAAATCTTACTTGAATTTTTCCACATTCATAATTCATATCGTAAAGCTTTTCAGCCCGAGGGAGACAGTCAGATTTGATCTGTCCTGAGGCCTTGATGTGCTACTTTCTTCATGCTAAAAACTATGCTGAGATAATTTTTAGGGACAACTGAGACCAGCAGCTAGGGACCACAGGTGTATTTATTTTGATTGTGGACATTGCAGCTTAAATAATTTCCATGGCAATAGGTGTTGTGAAGTAGTTTTTCCTCAAGAGCTTTTCCTTGGCTGTTTTGCTCTTAGAAATATCAAACATCTGCCCTGGGCAAATAACTAAAGAGCTGCAATTTTCTAGCTCAGTCCTATTTTTGTCCTTCGGTTCCAGAGGCGTTTGAACACCCATGTTGGAGGTTGGATTCTCAAGGAGACTTGGGAGCTGAAGAGAGCCAAGCTGTTTTAGATCAATTGCTCCCCATGCTTAGAGGACTAGTAAAAACAGGTTATAATGTTTACATGACTTTTTATGGGTCAGAGTTTATTACAGTCCTATTCTATGGCCTACAGCGGAGGAACGTTTTACAAGATCTAGCTGCTTTTGACAGTTCTGTTTCAGTGCATCTGGTAAGGGGAAGCCTTCTATTTTTTACTTCTTCTGACTTTTCTCTCTGATTCGTTTTTTTCCCCATTAAAAAAATAAAGAAAAGAAAACGTAACATCTTAGGCTCCCTAATTTTAAACAATTTTGCCTTTTCTAAGAAGGCTGGAAAGTAGGTTAAACCCAGCATGCTGTAGCTGGTTTTTAGACTTTCAAATGGTTTCAAGTCTTCTTTTAGAGAGTCACATACATAAAATGCATAAACAGAAGGGATACTTTCCAAGAGACATTGGAATTTGCATAAACATCCTGTGATTTTCCTTTTCTCTGAATTAGTCAGCAGAGTTTTGTGGACCAGAGCCCATATTTTTAAGATTGGCATGCCTACATTTCATCCTTGTTCTACTCGATGGGTGGGTGTTTACTGGGTGGGAAGAGTTTTCTAACTCTTTTGAGCTCCGGGGAACTCTAGCCGTCCATAAATAGTTGAACTGATAACCCAAAGGGGACAATTCTCTGTTTGTTCAAATCTTCCAGCTACTCCAGGGGGAAAAGATGGGCATTCTCCTCCCACTCAATTTACAGCCTCTTGAAACCCCCTGGAGGGTCAGCTATGAGCTCATTCCCACTTGATGACAATAAGTGAGTGAAGTTAAGCTTCAGTTCCTTACCTGAAAATTAGATTAATGGCACATAACTCACAAAAGCATTTTCACAGTAAAAGAAAAGAAATCAGGTATGACTAGTCTAGTGTGGAGTAATGGCCATCTTGTCCCTTATTTCGTCAATCAAGTATTATTTAGCACCAGTCTTCTGTATGGCAATGCTATAGACTTAAGGACACAAAACGCAGCAAGAAACATAGTTCCTGAACCAACATTCTACTGAAGGAGAGACTGACAAAGCACAAATAAACATATGTCACATGGTGTTAAGTGCTATGACGAAAAATAAAATAGAGTAAGGCAGAGAGTTATGGTTTGTGTGCTATTATAGAAAGATCAGTCAAGAAAAGCCATACCATGAGTTGACAAGGGAATGTAATTCTGGTTCTAGTGGTTCAGTTTAAGCTTTTACACTGTTGTTGTTGTTGTTATGTGCTGTTGAGTCATCTGCGACTCATAGCGACCCTATGACAACAGCCCTAAACCCTGTTCTATCCTGCGCCAACCGCACTGCCTCTGACACACCCATCCCAATTACCCCAGTCACTGAATCAATCCACCTCATAGAGGGTCTTCCCCTCCTGCGCTGTCCCTCTACTCTACCCAGCATGATGTCCCTCTCCAAAGACCTGTCTCTCCTTGCAACATGTCCAAAGTATGTCAGATGAAGCCCCAGAATCTTTGCCTCCAAGGAGTAGCCTGGTTTAACCCTCTCTAGGATGAATATATTTGTTTTCTTGGCAGTCCATGGTACATTCAATACTCTTCTCCAGCACCACAGCTCAAAGGCGTCAATTCTCCTTCTATCCTCCCTAGTCATTGTCCAGCTCTCTGATCCATAACAGGTGATTGCAAAGACCATGGCCTGTATCAGGCGCACCTTCATCTCCAGAGAGACACCGTTGCTCTTGAGTACTTTAGAGAGGTCCTTAACAATAGACTGTCCCATCACAATACGTTTTTTGATTTCCTGGCTGCTGGAGCCAAGAGTGTTGACTGTGGAGCTGAGCAAACTGAAGCTGTGAATAATCTCAATCTCTTCACCATCCATCCTGATGCTACCAATTGGTCCAGTGGTGAGAATCTTTGTCTTCTTGACATTGAGCCTCAGTCCATACTGAAGGCTGCAGTCCTTGACCCTCTGCAGTAAGTGCATGAGGTCCTCCTCAGTTTCAGCGAGCAAGGTTGTGTCATCTGCATAATGCAGATTGTTGATAGAGCCTCCACCAATCCTAATGCCACTCTTCTCCTCATAGAGCCCAGCCTCTCGGATAATCTGTTCTGCATACAGGTTGAAAAGGTATGGAGATAGGACACATCCCTGGTGCACACGTTTCCCAATTTTGAACCATTCAGTGTTGCCCTCCTCTGTTCTGATGACTGCCTCTTGGCTAGCTACACCAAAATCTTTCTAATAGCTCACTCTAATTGAGCATACATTGGGTTTTTGAGACTTTGTATTATATAGGAGAAGATTGCTTATCTTTCCCCATAGAATTGTTGGTATGTATTTGAACCATCAGAGAACCTCAGCTTTAAGGAATCTTTAATAAATTTGATAGAAGACTTGACATAACTCAGTTTATGTATTGAAAGAATTCTTATGGCTTCTGTTTTGAAAAAGATTATGTAAGAAGGCCAAAGAAGAAATTGACAGTAGAGAGCAAGCCTGATAGAACAGATTCAACACCAGAAAATATAATCTAAGTCTTTGGATATTAATATTTAATTCTTGGCATTGATATTGTATTAATTATTGTAGTCATGTCTTCCTTTAGTATCTGCAGATAATACTTTGTTTTATTCTGTTTTCTCATTCTTTTACTAGTTTTACTTTACCTTTAATGAATAGTCAATTTTGACTCATACAGACCCTGTTAGATAAAATAGAATTATATTGGATGTTTTTCAAGGCTGTAACATTTACAGAAACAGATTGCCACATCTTTTTCCTGCAGAGCAGCTGATGGGTTTGAACCATAGACCTTTAAGTCAGCAACTGAGCCCTCTAATCCCCATACTTAGACTCCTTCAGAATAATATATCATCACCTACATTATTGTTATTCTTAGTTTCTTGTTTCATAAGGTATTTATATGAGATCATTTCTTCTACATGTATTGCTTAAAAGCAAAACAAAGCAAAAACCTAGTCAAGTTTGGTTTTTCATAGTAGTAGTGATTGGGAACAACAAAGCAAGTCACACAAAAAGAAGTAACTTTAGCTCACTAATAGAAGCTGGACCAGGATATTTGGTTTCTGGAGAAACCAAGAAAAGACTCAGTTTAACCAGACAATTTGAAGAGAAATGCAACAACAGTAGAATTTAAGCTTTTTGAATATGACTCTCGGTTCCCCACATGCCTCAACTTCATCTATGGAAACTTTCTTTAAAATCATAGATGCTAAGGTACCATCACAGGTGACAACACACACACACACACACACACACACACACACACACACACACACACACTGATCTAGTTATTTAGTAAAGGGAAAGGGTAGTGCATTATCATCAAAGATGATTCAATATCTTTTTGATGGAATGAAAAAGCCAAGTGGACTTATTAATGACAAGGATGCTATAAAGCAATTTTATGGATGTCTATTCATCTTTATAACAGAAACATCTAGAATAACTGTTTTCATCATATGAATCATATAAAATGACAGTCTTCATAGCTGCCCTTACTTGTAAGCAAAATAGAGAGTTGTCTGTGAGGCGTGACTTGAAGAGGGCTGAGATTGCAATCCTCTGTTTTGCGCTGCCAATCATGCCTGAAATTCCACTGAAGGAGATGACTGTTTTACAAACGTGACCCCTATAAAATGCAAACACTGCTAGGAGGGATAATAAATCATTAATACCATTTTGTGAGTTTATCAGATCCCTCTGTTAGATGTTTTAGTAGAGAAGGGTTGGAAAAGAGTGAGGAGTGCATACCATGTGTTGGGAGTGGCAGGGGAATTGAGAAAGGCATTAAAGATTTGATTTGTCTCACAACAGAGTCTGAACAGACACTCAGCCATGAGGCTAATGTGAGTTTTAGAGTTCAAAGCCTCACTTTCTCTACTTTATGTGGAGAAAGCTAATGATAGTAACTGAAAGTGTGATAATGTCGAAATAATTGTTCTAAAGTTCCTACTTACACAAGGGTCATTACAATCATTTTTGTGATTGACTTCAGAAAAGCAGTCCAGGAACTCTTTTATACTTTCACACTAAACTATAATTCTGCTGTTTGAAAAGCAGGCCACCACATCTGTTTGGGGGTGGGGGAAAGCCTCATATATTCTTGAATTTTTATTAGTTGGACTCATCACATCTTTGCAATGGCTTAAAAAAATAGTAAAGGCTAGAATATATAACTGGTTTCCATCCCCAAGAGTGGGTACACATATCATATTATGTGATCCTTGGAAAAAGTCCTTTCCTCTGCAAAATCTAGCCACACTTGGATGTTTTCTTATGCTCAAATTGACTCTCCTTGCCAACTGTTGGACTACGGTACAGGTGGTCATATCAAAATCAGGAATGAACACATGGCAAAGATTGTTTTTTAACTTTATCATATACAGGACTAATATTAAAAGATAGTCTTTGTGCATTTGCCTTTCAAGTAGGCCACACGCACATATGAAGCAAAGTATTCTTTGCTTTGGATATATTGGATACACTGTTTGGGTTCATGGTTAAAATTTTCATTGGAATTTTTTTATATGGATTATTAGTTATTCTTGGAACATTCGGCCAGAGGTTCTTTACTGGAGAAATTCTCTGACCCACATAATTCAAAGTTTGCTGCCACACCAGGAATTGTCCAGATAAAAACAAATAGACTGAGGTTCTCAGTGCAAATATATCCACTCCTCATGATTTCCAGATACCAAGTCACCATGCAAAAATGAAGTCATGCTAAGATTGACAGCTATACTCTGCCTTCAACAATAGTGTCTTCCCACCCCTGCTGTCCATTGTCCATTGGATATCCATGTTGCATCTTAGGACATGCACGGTACTATGAGCTCCCTTTGCCCATTATGCCTTCCCCACCACTACAGAGGCTAAAGAGACTAGGGACAGGAATGGTAGTGATTTGGTATTGCCTGCTGCTTCTGGCCACCTAGCCTGGGAGGAGATCTGGCTTGTCTTCCACCCACCACCTCCTATTGCCTGCCCTGGACAGGAATCCTTTCTGTTCATCCAGCTATGTAGTTCCACATGGCTGTCTTCCCTTTCTCCTTTGTCCTGCTTCAGTCCACTAACAGCCCAAGCACCTTCAGTTGTGTATCCAGTCTCTCCCTGCCCATACAAAACATCATATTGTCCCATTTTTGTCCCATGTCCACTGTGGCTGGACTGAGATGTTATGAAGTGATTGGATGATTGGAGAAGGTGTCTAGCATGTGTTTGTTGGCAAGTTCTCCAGCACTTGTCGTCTTTGGTGTGGCAATTGTGCCTAGCCATGAACCCATGTGGAGCTCAGACTACCAAAGCTATCATTTGAGAATTTCTTCAAAATTACCATAAATATCAAATATTGTATACAAGGTAATTTATAAGTGAGGGATATATGTATAATGGAATACTGGCATTGAAATAAACAAGGTTACTTTGCAAGTGGCATGTCTAATGTTTGCACATACAAATTTCTTATAAATATGTGTTAAATGAACAAATTAAGTAGAGTGAGAAACTGACTTGGAAGGTGTGTGGTGTGGCAACTGTATCACCTGTTATCTAATGAGGACAGGAGTAATATTTCTGGCCTGCACAAGAATTAAGGGAAATGTAATCACTATCTTGATAGCTTCAAAAGCATATTAATGGAAGCTTGTCTTTAGATATAGAGGACCAGAGAGACAAGTTTTATCAGAATGACATTTACAACTCTATGAAGAAGCAAATAAAGGGTTACTATAAAGGTTCTTAGCTTCTTCCCATTGAAAATTCTCAAAAAGACTTTGGATAATTATTCCTCAGGTATTTTGATAGTAATTATTTAAACTAAAAGAAATCTTGTTAAGGATTTTTAGAACCCACTTCACTTTATTATTACATGATTTCTTTGAACCTCAATGTATTAGTGCCTCATTTCCTTTCTGTGTAGCTAAGTGTTTCTATATGATATATTTTCATTTTTCACATAATGGTTACAATGTTTTGGTATCATTTGATATATGGTCATTAAATAATGATCCCAATTTTCCTATTTGGCTTATGGAATCAATCTCTTAACTGTAGGGTCATGATTTATAAAACACTTAATGTTCTGGTAGAGGAACTAGAAATGAAGTTTTGGAAGACCAAAACTGTCCTGAATTGCATGTGAAAACATGAGTAGATTTTCAGCTTGGCATGACTCTATGAGTTCAATTAAGCACTATACAGATTATTTAAATTGGATCTTGGCTGAAAGCAGATAATATCACAAGTATGTATACTTGTGTCTTATTGAAGATACAAAGGCATTTGACTGTGGCTAAAAACAAATTATGGCTTACATTGAAAAGAATGGGAATCACAGAATACTTAATTGTGTTCATGTGAAAACTATGTTTGGATTCAGCAAACACAGCAAGGGAAACTGTATGGCTTAATATCAATAAAGATGTGTGTCAGGATTATATGTTTTCTCCATACCTGTTCAATCTATATGCAGACTAAATCATCCATGAAGGTTGAATATATGAATAAGAATATGGCATCAGGATCAAAGGAAGATTCACCACCAACCCACATTATGCAGGTGACACAACCCTGCTTATTGAAAGTGAAAAGAACTTCAAAGTTTTGCCACAGAAGATCAGTGACTGCAACCTAATACTCACTAGTGGACCAATAGACAACATCATAATAGATGGAGACAGAAATTATAAATTTTTTTCCCTACTTTTTCCCATAATCAATACTATTAGAACTAGCAGTCAGGAAATCAAAAGATGTATTGCATTGTGAACATCTATTGTCAGGGAACTTTATAAAGTGCTGAAGAGTAATGATGTCAATTTAAAGACTAAGGTGTACCTGATTAAAGACATAATATTTTTTAACCTGGAGAAAGAATGAAAGTAATGAAAGTGTCGAGGACTTTTGTTCATAAGGTCGCTATGAGTCGCCTACAACTCGAAGGCACTTATCAACAACAACATGCATCTGAAAGTTGGACAATAAATATGACAAAAGTTGATTTGTGGTACTAGAGAAGAGTAATGAATAGCCTAAAAACTGCCAAAAGAACAAACAATTATATCTTAGAAAAAGTATAGCCAGGGTACTCCATGGAGGCAAGGATAATTAAACTTCATCTCTGTTCTTTGGTCATGTTGGTAGGATGGGCCAGTTCTTGGGAAAGGACATCATGCTTGGAGAGGTGGAGGGTTAGAGAAGGAGACAGAAATGAGATTGACCCACAATTAGATGAAATGACTCAGTGATTGTAACAATGGTTTCAAGTATGTCAGAGATGATGAGGATAGCAGAGGTTAGAGCAGGGTTCAGTTCCATTGTTCATAAGGTGGTAATTATAAGTGGTAATTGACCAGAAGACATTCAACAATTGCACACACCATGTAAAAAAGACAAAACAAAACAAACAAACAAACCAGAAATTATATCTTGTTCAATGAAAAATTTCTATTAGCCCCTAAGATGAATAGGGCATGAAAATTAATAAAACACTGTCTTCTTCTCAAGAAATTCAGATTATGGCAAGGGATGATAAAACTTACAGAGAGAGAGACTGAAGAACAAGATGGCAACTGTTGAGTGATAGAAGTACTGTTCAATTGGTATTACCATTCAGAAAAGAGAGATACTCAGGATTGGACACTTATTGGAAAAGGTGGTATTTAAGCAGGGCCTGAAGGATTCTAGCAATTACTACAGTGCAGGAAGCTAGTGGAGGCAAGAAAACAATGTGTGAGATTGTGTTTAATTGACCTTAGAATTTGTGAGGGAATGTCCTGAAAAATAACCCACAAAGTTAGGTTATGCTGAGTGTCATGGTGGTGAACTAGCGAAGTCTTTGTTAGCAAATAAGTCAAATAATAAATTTTGAAGATGGATAAGAAATGATGGTAGACAACCTAGGACAATATTCAGACTAAAGATGACACATAACAGGGACATAGAACAGAAAACCAAACATAACAAACTTCCTGCTAGTTGATCCTGACTCATAGCAACCTGATATACAGCAGAGTAGAACTGCCCCAGGGAAGTGTCATGGAAGCAAAGAGAAAGAGATGGGTGTGAGAGATAATGCGTAAGCCAAATCAACATTGACTAGGATGTTGAGTCTGGGTCTAGGAAAGAAGACATGACAAGAATGGAAGAGAAAAAACAAAACCAAACAGGTTTGTGAAGAGAGATGGTGAATTCTGATATGAGCATACTGACAGTGGTATCACGGTAGGACTCAAAACTCAGCTCATTGCCCTTGAATCAGAACATACTTGTAGCTGATGTTCCAGCTGGTTTTCAGGAGGTTGTAAAACATGTGAGGGGAGAGTGCTTATCTTTCTCTCTCAGAACCATTTGTGGATTTGAAACACCAGAGAGTCACCACCTTTGGGTTAGCACCACAACTCTCTATTGATTGGACCACCAGCATTTCCTTTGGTAGGACAGTCTGTAGAACAGTTGGGCATAAATGTCAAAATTAAACACACTGCTAAAAAGCAAGCAAGCAAACAAACAAACTCACTAGTGTTGAATCTGTTCTGACTCATATGACCTCTTCATTGAATTTCATCTTTCTTGGAAGAGACTACCCATCTTTCTCCTAAAAAGTAGCTGGTAGATTTGAACTATTCTCAGCTAGCAGTCAAATATGTAATACTCTATAACACCAGGGCTGCTGCTTCTTTTTTTTTAGTTATTATTATACTAGTTTATTTACAAAATTCTGATACATTGTTTTCCAGAACATATTCTTCCAATTTCCCTCACTCCCTACCCATCAAATTGTACAACTCCATGATTAATCCCCTCTCACCCTACACATCTTCATCTCTCTGCTTTCACACCCCCCCCCCAACTTGGATCATTATACTCATTCTACAATAATGGTTTCTTAAACCTCAGCAGATAGTTGTAATTCAATACCAACTTTTAGAAAGTGATTTGAGCATCATTAGAAATAAATTTGGGAGTAATCTAGAAAGAAGTCTCAATTTACATTATAATATCATTGTTATGTACTTGTGACTCACAGTGACCCTATGTATAACAACTCTGAGTCCTGTCCTATTTTAAACCAATTTCATTGTTTCCAGAATATCTACCCTCACTACTCTAGTTAGTGAGTCAACCAATTCATCCAGGGTTTTCCTCTATTATGCTGTCCCTCAACCTTTCCGAACTTGATGTCCTTCTCCAAAGACTGGCCCCTCCTAGCGACATGCCCAAAAATATGTGAGAAGGAGTTTTAAAATTCTTGCCTCCAAGGAGCAGCCTGATTTCACCCTCTCCAGGACAAACCTGTTTGTTCTCTTGGCAGTCTATGATATATTCAATGCTCTTCTCGAGCACCATAACCCAAATGCATTGATTTTTCTTCTATCATCCTAAGTCATTGTTCAACTATCTGATACATACCAAGTAGTTGCAAAGATAATGGTTTGGATCAGGTACAACTTGATCTCTAGACTGACTTTGTTGCTCTTCAGTACTCTGGAGAGATTCCTGAGAGAAGATATTCTCAATGTAATCTATCTTTTGATTTCCTGGTACCTGGCACCAAGAGTGATGAGTGTGAAACCCAGTAAGCTGAAACTATTAACAATATCAATCTCTTCTCTATCATGATGTTGCTAACTGACGTAGTGATGAGTATCTTTTTTTTCTTGATTTTTAACTTCAATCCATATTGAATAGGGATGAGAAAATTAAGAGAGAAAATATAATGTATATTTTATGAATTAATTAAGCTTCTTAAAAATATAAACATATTCTGTCTTGAAATGATATTTATTTCTTTAAAAGAATGAGATAGATTGGAACACATTGTCTTTTGGCACCATTCCTATAAAAGTGGGTTGGTTTTAGAGGAAAAAAGATTCCCTATATTAACCTCCATCTTTGTTTCATGTTTATTTTAGCAATGAAATGAACATTAAGCAAGATACTTAACAAAATATTTATGCTATTTAATATCATTTTGAGAAACTTAAAATATTTTACAGCCAAAAATCTGATAAATTTTTAAATAAACTACGATATATAGTAACATTTTATTGGGATCCAAGAAGTCTGCCTTTTTAACTGTACATTCAAGGAGCAATTATCTCTTCAATGTTCTCACAGGAACAATTAAGATGAAAGGAAATGATGATTTGTACAGAGTTCTCTATAACTGGAAAGGATCAAAATTCATTGGTCTTTCCTAACAATGATAATAGCCATTTGCTATATTTAATTTTCACTGCCCTAGATTCTGCAGTTACTAATCTCTTTCCCCACTCTATTCTCATTGATACAAAGTCCTGGAAAATCAGGAAGAGAAGTTTTCTTATAATATATGTGGAATAATCCTTCAAATCAGAATGATTTCATAAGCGTGTGTGTTCTTGAACAATGTATTTCAAATACTGTGTAACTTGGAAGAAAAGAGACCTACCCTATCACCCTTTTTTTGGACAACTTTTCTTTTTCTACACTTTTTCTGAACAGTATCACCTCAAAGAGCTACTCTAATTAGTCAAAGAATCTTTCCTGCCGGGTGTGACATTTTCGCAGACATGATGTCACCTTCCAAAATTTCTTGGCTTACCAAAGGAAATATGAAGCATGTTGACGTTATGCTGAAGATTAATTGGGTTCTAATTTTTAATTTTGGAAATCTTTTTGGTCCTCCAGAGTGACAGCTGAGATCAAACTTGTGAGTATGTTGGAATAATTGCCTAAGGGGATACGATCCTTAGGGAATTTGCAGTAGAGTTGTCATATAGTCTGAGATAGTTAGTAGCCTACATATGGCAGAGAGTCTGAACTTTACATCAAGTTATATTAGAATAAGGCGTTAAACTGGATTCAGGTAAAATGAGACTGAATTAGTACAGAATCTTAGGTCATAAGCAATTGTTATGGAGTATTTTAAATTTTATTGGAAGTTTTTAAAAAAATTACCTGTTTTTGCCATTGTTTGAATTTGTTAACTTACCAGAATTTTTTTTAAAACTTTTCTCTAAAGTAAGATTATAGTTATTTTCTATTTTTCGACAAGTCATTACCAACAGATTTAAAAATACTTCCTTAAACATTATTGTACAATTTTTTACATTCAATCAGATAACTTTTTTTATTAGTTTTAGTTTTATCTTGACATCTATGCTATTTACGAATGGCATGTGCCTTAGAAACTGTGGATGAATACATACCTTGCTGTTCCTGATATCCTTGAGTTGACAGAATGGCCGTCGTATGTAAAACAGAACAAAATTCCACTCGCTCCTTCCCCATCCTCACAATCTCCACTAAGTGTAGAGCCACTGTAGGGAGCAAATATGTCCATCCTTCTTTTAAAGGGTCTTCCTTCCTTCTCCAAGGCCTTGTCTCTTCTAGTAACATGTCTTAAACTTGACAGTCTCTCCAAGTTTGGAAGTAGCACTCTGGCTGTGCTTCTTTGAAGACAGATTTGTTTGTTCTTTGACAACACATGGAATATGCAATATGCTTTACCACCATAATTCGTAAGTGTTAATTCTTTGATCTTATTTCTTTTTCAACATTCACATACATACTGTTGCTGTTATGTGACATCAAGTCGAGTATGACTTACAGAGAACCTATGAACAGATCTGAACCCTGTCCTATCTTGTGCCATCCTCATTTTTTCAACAAAATTTTTGTTCTACACTGATTTACTTATATTTCACACTGGGTCTTTCCCATTTCCTTTATCCACTGCTCTCCCTACCCATCAAAATTGTACAACCCTATGATCACCCCCTTGCCCATCCTCACCCCTCTGCTCCTATCCTCCCTCCTCACTTTTTACATACCTGAGCCCATTGCTGCAGTCATCAGGGTAGTCCATCTAGTAAAAGATCTTCCTCTTTTTCACTGACCCTTCACTTTCCCAAGCAAGGCGTCCCTCACAAAGCAGTAGCCTCTCTTAACAACATGTAGTCTAAAATATGGATTGAAGCTAAACATTAGGAAGACAAAGATTTTCACCAATGAGCCAATTAGCAGCACTATGATGGATGGAATAGAGATTGAGGTTGTTAACAATTTCAGTTTGCTCGGCTCTACAAACAACACTCTTGGCACTCAACAACACTTCCTAGCAGGCAGGAAATTAAAAGAGAAATTGCGTTGGGGATGTCTACTGTCAGGGACCTCTCCAGCGTACAGTAGACCAATGATGTTAATCTAAAGACTACAATGTGGCTGATTCAGGCCATGGTCTTCACAATTACATGCTATACAACAGAGATATGGACAATGACTAAGTATGACAGAATTATTGATGCCTTTGAATTGTGGTGATGGAGAAGAATATGGAACATACCATCAACAACTAGGTCTGTCTTGGAGAGGGTGAAACTGAGTTTCTCTTTGGAGGCTAGGATTTTGAAGCTCCTTCTCACATACTTTGAACATGTGACTAGGAGGGACTGGTCCTTGGAGAAGGACATCATGCTTAGAATGGTGGAGGGACAGAGAAGGAGAGGAAGATTCTGAATGGGATGGATTGACACAATAACTGGGGCAATGGATTAGATGTGTTGAAAGTTCGTGAAACTTGTTCAGGATAGGGCAGGATTCAGAGCTGTTGTACATCAGATTGCTATGAGTTGCAGATGACTCCAAGGCACACAACAACAACAACATACACAAAGTATATGAGATGAAGATTTATAATCTTTGTTCTCTAAGAAGCATTTTGGTCCATTTTTCAAGAAATGTTTGTTCTTTTGACATTCAATGAGATATTAAATTCTCTTCTCCAACACTATAGCTCAGAGGCATCAATTCTACTCCTGTTGTCCTTACTCATTGTCCAACTTTCAGATGTAAAGTAAATCATTGAAAAAACCATGGTCTAAATCAGGTACACCTCTGTCTTCAAACTTATATCATAGCTCCTCAGTAATTTGGAGATATCTCTTACTGCAGACATTCCCAATAGAATATGTCTCCTAACCTCCTGACTGCTGGTACCAAGGCTGTTGATTGCAGGTCCAAAATATTGACAATTTTCATCTTTTCTTTGTCTATCATGATGTTGTCTGTTAGTCCAGGGATGAGAACTTTTGTTTTCTTGATGTTGAGATAGAATCCGTATTGAAGGCTATAGTCTTTGGTCTTCTATTGCAAGCCCTTCAAGTCTTCCTCACTTCCAGCCTACATCTATGCAAGCAAAAATACCATGTCTTAGGTCAGGTATACCTTAGTTTTTAAAGGGACATCCTTCCAACATCACTTTAAAGAGATCTTTGGCAGTAGATTTGCCTATTTTAATGCATCAATTAGTCTCTTGACTGTTGCTTATATGTATGATGTTTGTAGACCTAATAAAAATGAAATTCTTGGCAGCTTCAATTTCCCCCTGTTTATTAGAATACTTTTCATTGATCCAGTTGTGATGATTTTTGTTTTCTTTTTGTTGAATTATAATCTATAACGAAGACTTTCGTCTTTAAGCTACATGGGTAAGTGCTCAAAATTTTCTTTTTCTGCCTACAAAGTTGTGCCCTCTGCATATTGCAGGTAGTTTATGAGTCTTCTATAGTCCTGCTGATAGATTCTTCTTCATATAATATGTTTTCTTAGATTAATTGGTCAGCATAAAGATTAAATAATGATGCTGAAAAGATGCAGCCTTTATATACATCTTTCCTAATTCCAAGACAGGTATTATTTCCTTTCTGCCCAAATGACTGTTTCTTGGTCTATGAACAGATTTTGTGAACATAATTAAGTATCCTGGAAACCTATCCTTCTCAATGCCATGCATTATTTACTGTGATTCACCCAGTTGAATGTTTTTATATATTTAATAAAACACAAGTGAACATATATATATCTGACATTCCCTGATTTCAGTCAATGTCCCTGAAGATTCATTCTGATGTGGCTGTGACCCAATGCTGTCTCTCATTCCACAGCCTGTTCTTATTCCAACATTTGCATTGCTAACAATTTCTTGTCAATGTATAGTTCAAGTCATTGTTAAATTATTTTCAATAAGATTTTACTTGTTCTTGTTGGTATTATGACCTGTTGAGTGACCTGTGACTCATTACACTCTGCACTCTGCCCTATAATGAACCAATCTCACTGTTTCTGACACACCTGCCCCTAGTACATAAATCACTATTTCAATCCATCTCATCCAGAGTCTTCCTCTCCTCCATTGTCCCTCCACCCTTCCAAGCATGATGTCATCCTCTAAGGAATGGTCCTTTCTGGCCACATGTCCAAAGTACATAAGACAGAGCTTCAAAATCCTTGCCTCCAGAGAGCATCTTGATTTCACCCTCTCCATGACAGACAATTTAATAAATGTTGGATGAACATTCTTTAAATGGTGCAGCAGTCATTGTCTATTTGCTGTACTGAAGTAACTTGGAGTTGCTGTGATACTGAACACTGTGCCATAGTCATATCAAATATCATAATGGTTACCCATCATGGACAGTGTTTGGAGGCGCTTCCAAATTGATTCAGGTTTGGAAGCAGGAGTCACATCCACTTCCTAAACCAGATGCTTCTGGAAACTCTATGAACATAGATAAATGATGTTAATTATAGAACAGGGTTCTGCTCTTTTGTTCATATGGTTACTATAAGTTGTATTTTACTTGACAGCACTTAATCACTGCTACGTGAGATTGTTGTTGTTGTTGTTGTTGTTAAATGCTGTCAAGTCATAGGTGACTCATAGTGACCCTATGAATGAGAGTCCGTGATACTTGTGTGGCTTTCATCCTTTCTCCAGTTTCTTAGGGTTTCTGGAGGCAAATTTTTTACGGAAATGAATGCCACTCCTGTTTCCAAGCTTGTTTTAATTGTGGAGCTCCACCTAACACCGTCCACCATGAGTAACCATATAGCATTTGACACATCAGTGTCACAGTTTTCAGCTTCACAGCAACCACAAGTTACCTCTGTACGGCAAGTGAACACACCAGGGCTATACAGCCTAGAAGAATGTTTGACCAAAAACAATGAAAAACACGCATGAGGGCCGAGGATTAGAGTCACCCACCTTTGTCTTGGTAGCATCACTTTCAGTCCACTAGGCCAACTGATCTTTGGAAGAACATTTTTGTACATCACTCTTCTGTCAATTTTCTGTACTGAGGTAATCTGTGTTTGCTGTGATGCTGAACCTTGTGCCATTGAAGTGTCAAATGCCATAATGGTTTCCCAATATGGACAGTGTTTGGTGGTGATCCCAGTTGTAAAACAGAATTGGAAGCAGGAGTAGCATCCACTTCTTAAACCACATGCCTATGGAAACTCTATGAACTTGAAGAAACGATGATATGTATAGAAAGGCATAGGTCTTTTGTTCATAGAGTCTCTATGAGTTGTGCTCGTCTTGATGACAATCAACAACAACAACACAGACCTGTTTGTTCTTTTGGCAGTCCATAGTATGTTCAACACTCTTCCCACATCACAATTCAAAGTCATTGATTTTTCTTATATTATACCTATTCATTATCCATCTCTTTGATGCATAGCAAGTAATTGTGAAGACTATGACTTGATCAGTTGCATCTTAGTCTCAATACTGACATGGTTGCTCTTCAGCACTCTGGAGAGATCCCTGACAGCAGCCTTTCTTAATCCAATTTGGTTTGTTTGTTTGTTTATTTATTTCCTTGACTCTAGTGCCAAGACTGTTGTTTGTGGAACCAAGTAAGCTGATATAATTAACAATCTCAATCTCTTCGCCATCTATCATGGTGCTTCCAGTTGGTCCAGTGGTGAGAATCTTTGTTTTCAATCCATATTGAAAACTGCAGTCCTTGACCTTTTATAGCAGACTTTTTATGTCCTCCTCAGTTTCATCAAGCAAGGTTGTTTCATCTGTATATCACAAGTTGTTGATGAATCTCCCTTTAATTCTGATCTCACATTCCTCTTCCTGAAGACCAGGCTCCTGAACGATCCATTCCATATATAAATTGAATAGGTATGGAGACAGGATTCACTCCTTTCTTGATTGTGAACCATGCAGTATTTCCTTGCTCTTTTCTGATAACTGCTTCCTGATCCAAACATAGATTTCACATGAATACAATCATAGTGTTCTGGGATTCTCATTCTTCTCAAGGTTAGTCACAATTTGTTGCGAGCCATATAGTCAAACACCTTCGTGTAGTAAATGAAATACAAATAAAAATTTCTCTGGTGATCTCTGCTTTTAGCAAGAATCCATCTGATTTTGGCACTGTTGTTCCCACTACCAGGGCTTCTTCTAAATCCAGCTTGTGTCTCTGGTGGTTCTTTGTTGTTGTAATATTCTAGTCATTTTTGGATAATGCTTGCTGTGATACTAGTTATATCGTTCAATAATTTCTGCACTCTGTCGGAGCATCTTTTTTTTTTTTAATGGGAATAAATATGAATCTCTTCCAGTCAGTTGGCTGGGTAGTTTTCCTCCACATATTACCAGCATGCCCACATCACTGATGAGTAGAGTGATAATATGTGGACAGAAGGGACAAGATTCTTGAGCTATCATATCCAGTTAGCTTGGAGAAGTGGAGAGGGAGGTTCTGGAGGGATCACGTGAGGGAATGGAGCAGGATGTTAGTGGGGTAGGAAGGGACCAGTTTGGGATCTCAGAATCCACACTATAGGTGCAGTCAACACTGAATCGGCTAACTGTGAAGGATCTGTGAAAAGAGAAGGATCTTCCATCTGTTTTGGGTAAAATGCTTAACTGTCAGATATTGCTCTAAATCTAAATGGCTAAAGTAAGAGAGATTAGGTTGAAGGATTGGCCATTCAGTTCTGAAATAACAGGCCTTTTAAAGCCCTATAAACAATAGAGTACATTTTAGATAAAGCAAGCAGATATGATACTAGAGGCAGAATCCTTTTATTGGGAAACATAAAGGAGGAGGACCAACTGTAAGCAGACACTAGTGATTGGATGGTGGGATGTGACAAGTATGAATGTAGGAAAACAGGACATTATTAAGGAAGAAATGGAACACATAAATATTGACATACTAGGCATTGGCAAACTGAGATGGATTGGCATGGGACATTTTGAATCAGATCTATAATGGAAATAGAAATGAAAAAATGAGGAAAAATGCAGTCATATTCATAGTAAGAAAAAGACCATTTCCAGAGCAATCCTTAAATACAATGTTATAAGTGACAACATCATATCAATATGCATGCAAGAAAGACCTGTTACTACTTCTTGTTGTCGTATGCTATCAAGTTGTTTGTGACTCATAGTGACCCTGTGAGCAACAGCTCTTAACCCTGCTCTATTTTGAACCAATTTCATTGTCTCTGACACACCTTCCCCCTTCCCTCAGTTACTGTGTCAGTCCATCTTATCTAGGGTCTCACTCCCTTGTGCTGTCTTTCCACCCTCCCAAGCATGATATCCATCTCCAAGGACTGGCCACTCCTGGCAATGTGCCAAAAGTATGTGAGCAGAGCTTCAAAATCCTTGTCTCCAAGGAGCAGCCTGGTTTCACCCTCTTAAGGACAGGCCTGTTTCTTCTCTTAGCAATCTATGTTCAGTACTCTTCTCTAGCATCACAACTCAAATGTATCGATTCTTCTTCTGTCATTCTTAGTTATTGCCCAGATCTCTCATGCATAGCAAGTGATTTTGAAGACCATGACTTCGATAATATTCACTTTAGTCTCTAGACCAACACCATTGCTCTCCATTACTCTGGAGAGGACCCTGACAGTATATTTTCCCTATTCAATTTGTCTTTTTAATTTGGCTGCTGGTACCAAGAGTGGTGGTTGTAGAAGGAAGCAAGCTGAAGCTATTAACCATCTCAATCTCTTCCCTGTCTATCCTTACATTGCCAATTGGCCAATGGGCAAGACTCTTTTTATCTTGACGTTGAGTATCAATTCATATTGAAGGCTGTGCTTCTTGCCCTTTTGCAGCAAATGCCTCCTATACTCCTCAGTTTTGGCAAGCAAGATTTTGTAATCTGCATTATGTCGTATATGCACAACTAGAGCCAAAGAGAAGAAAATAAAAGATTTCTCCCAAGTTTTGTAGTCAGAAACTGATTGAACATGTAATCAAGATACAATAAATAATAATGAGTGACAGGAATATAAAACTGGTGAAAAGGAAGAAGGATCAGTTGTCAGAAAACTTGGACTTGGCCACAGAAATTAGGTTGGAGTTAGAGTAATAGGTTTGGTTTTTTGTTTTTGGTTTGGGTTTTTGTTTTATTTTTACTGTCAATGATTTATTAATTAAAAATATCATTTATAAGAAAAAAATGGTTCTACACATGGACCTCACCTGATGGTTTACACAGGAATCAAATTGATTGCAATTGTGGAAAGTATCATTGATAAGGCTTTGTCTCACACTTTGGGCATGTTTTCAGAAAAGCATATTCTGGGAATGACCAACTGGAATGCCCACAACCCCAAAATGACCAACCAGAATGTCCGGGACCCCAAAATGACTGACTGGAGTGCCTATCACTCCAGAAGAACCAACTGGAATGCCCACGGACCCACTCACACATCCCACCAGAGGCTCTGCTATACATGTGCAACCTGACTGAGGTACTCACGCTTGACTACCCAGAAGCCAAGCATGAACAGGACATCTCAAAATGACTGAGTTCCTTGCGGGAATACCCACACATCCCTACCAAGGCAGGTAGCCCAGCTGGGCATAAGGGGGACAGCTGCAAACTGCGTGAGGTCCTGGAGAGTGCCCATCTAGAAGCTAGTCCTGCTGGACACCAGCACCAGCAGGACATCTATAACCTGAGTGAGGTCCCTGAACCTCCACATCTAGGCAGGAAACCTCCTCCACAAAGCACAAGGAGGACAGCTGCAAACTGATTGAGGTCTTCCCACACGCCAATCTAGACAGCTAGCCCCACTTGGACAGCTAGCCCCACCAGGTGTGAGAAATACACCATATGTCTGTGCTTGTGCTTGCTCTGTCTGTCCCCCCCTCCCCCTCACTACCTGGCATAACCTGTGATTGTGCCTACCTCTCCTGTTGGCCCCTTCTCCTTAGACTTGCATCTCCTCACTCAGTCAACTTCTTGTTGTGGTTGCTGTTATGTGCCATCGAGTCGCTTGCGACTCATAGAGACCCTATGTACAAGAGCCCTAAACACCATTCTATCCTGTGCCAACCTCGCCGTCTCAAACACACTCATTCACACCATTGCACTCACAGAATCGATCCATCTCATCAAGGCTCTTCCTCTCCTGCGCCGACCCTCCACTCTCTCAAACTTGATGTCCCTCTCCAAGGACCAGTCCCTACTTGCAACATGCCCAAAGTATGTCAGACGAAGCTTCAGAATCTTTGACTCCAAGGATAATTCTGGTTTCACCCTCTCCAGGACAAACCTGTTTATTCTCCTAGCAGTCCATGGTATATTCACCTCTCTTCTCCAGCACCACAGCTCAAAGGCATCAATTCTCTTTCTATCATCCCTATTCACGGTCCAACTCTCCAATGCATAGCACATAATTGCAAAGACTATATATAGCCTGGATCAGGCAAACCTTAATCTCCATCCTGACGTCGTTGCTCTTCAGTAATCTTGAGAGGTCCCTCACAGCTGACTTTCCCAATGCAATTCGTCTCTTGATTTCCTGGCTGCTGTTACCAAGAATGTTGACTGTGGAACCAAGTAAACGAAAACTGTTAACTATCTAAATGTCTTCGCCATGCATACTGATGCTGCCAATTGGCCCAGTGGTGAGAATCTTAGTTTTCTTGATGCTGAGCTTTAATCCATATTGACCTGCAGTCCTTGACCTTCTGCAGCAAGTATTTCAGGTCCTCTTTGGTTTCAGCAAGCAGGGTTGTGTCATCTGCATAACAAAGGTTGTTGATGACTCTTCCAACAATCCTGATGCCACATTCCTCCTCATACAGCCCAGCGTCTCAGATAATCTCTTCTGCATACAGAAGGTATGTGGACAAAATACATCCCTGACAGACCCCCTTCTTGATTTTGAACCATCCAGTGTCTTCCTGCTCTGTTCTGATGACTGCCTCTTGCTCCAAGTATAGTTTTCACATTAGCACAATCAAATGTTCTGGGATTCCCATAATTCTCGGAGTCAGCCATAGCTTATTGTGATCCACACAGTCAAAAGCCTCTGCATAGTCAATGAAGCACAGATAGACATTCTTCTGGCATTCTCCGCTTTCAGCCAAGATCCATCTAACATTAGCTACAAAAAGCTTAGTAATCCAGCCTGTACATCTGGCAGTTCTCTGTTGACATATTGTCTCAAACATTTTTGGATAATTTTCATTTTCATTGCATGAGATATCAATGATATTGTTTGATAATTTCTACACTCTGTTGGGTCACTTTTCTTTGGAATGCTTAACTGCCTTTAATCAAGAGGTCTGACTTAGCTGTAACAATTATCCAACAGAAAAGGTGACTTTCACAGGACATGAATGGACACTTACCTTGGGTCATAAATTCAAAGAGAAACACAGGAAACATAACTGCTATGCCCTCATCTGTAACAGTGATTTCAGATCAAGAATCTATCATAACCTCAGGCATGAGAAACCCTACCACAGCATCATCACAAAAGAAACAGACAATTTCACAAGCTACACAAGTACAAAGAAAACGGTCACCCCCCAAAAATGAGACAATACCAATGGATTTCCTGAAGCCAGAAAGTCTGATGGAACTTCCTGACAAAAAATTTGAAAGAAAAATGATTGAATATTTTCAATGGGTGAAAGACAAACTTGAAGAATTACAGGACACTGCAAGCAAAAATCAGGAAGAGCTTAAAAAAACTTCAAAACAACACATATAAAACAAATGAGGCATTAGAGGCTCTGGAAAAACAAGAAATCACATTCCAAATTATGAAGTCCAATGTTTCAAATGCTATCAACATGATGGAAGGACATAGGAATAGAGTTGAAGAGATGGAACACAGAACCAGTGAAATAGAAGACAGAATTGTCACCAATGATCTGCTAGAGCAAAAAGCAGAATCAAAAAGGAAGGAAAAAGAAGAAAACCTAAGAATAATGTGGGACACCATCAAGAGAAATAACATGCACATCACTGGAATCCCAGAACAGGAAGAAGCAAGTAAAGGGACCGAAAAAGTTGTGGAAGAATTACTGGAGGAAAACTTCCCAGGCATAATGAAGAATGAGAGAATATGTATTTAAGAAGCTGAGAGAACACCATATAGAATAGATCTCCACTCAAAAAAAAAAAAACACACCAAGACATATCATAGTCAAATTCACCAGAACCAAGATAAGGAGAGAATTCTGAAAGCAGTGAGGGAGAAACAAAGAGTAACCTATAAAGGAGAGCAGATAAGACTAAGTGCCAACTATTCAGCAGAAACCAGGCAAGCAAAAAGACACTGGAATGGCACATATCGGACATTCAAAGGACACAACTGTCAACTAAGAATATTGTACTCAGCAAAATTATCCATCAAATATGAAGGAGAGATCAAGATATTCCTAGAAAAACAGAATGGAGTTTGTGGAAACAAGACCAGCATTGCAGGAAATACAGAGAGATGTCCTCATTACAGAGGTGCCACAGAAAGCAGGATGTCCTAAAGTAACTAGCAACAACACCAAAAAGAACTGAACAAAATAATACTAATAAAAGCATGCCTATCAGTAATCACACTGAATGTGAATGCTTTAAGTGCACCACTGAAGAGAAAAAAGAGTAGCAGATTGGATAAAAACCCAAACTCCATCAATAAGCTGTCTAAAGGAGACATACCTGAAAAGTGAAGGAAAAGAATGACTAAAAATAAAAGGGTGGGGGAAAATATACCAACCAAGTGGAAACTAGAGAAAAGCAGTTGTAGTGATATTACTCTCTGATAAAACAAATTTTAATGCAAAAACCATCAAAGGACAAGGAAGGTCATTATATAATACTGAAAGGGTCAATAGAACAAGAGGATACAACAATAATAAATATCTATGCATTAAATGATAGACCTGCAAAATATATAAAAAAAAATCAACAAAACTGAAAAAGAAAATAGACAACACTACTATAGTAGTTGGAGAATTCAATACACCACTCTCATGAAAAGATAGACCTACCAGAAATAAACTCAACAGAGATGCAGAAGAATTAAATCACACAATAAACTTATTGGATCTCATAGATATTTATAGGCTAATACACCCCCAGAAAGCACAGTATATCTTCTTTTCCAATGTGCATGGAACGTTCTCCAGAATAGATGACATCTTGGGCCACAAGGCAAGAATCAATGAATTAAAAATCATAGAAATAATACAGAACATCTTCTCAGACCACAATGCTACAAAATTAGAAATTAATAATAAGAGGATAAAGGAGAAAAAAAACCCCATACATTTGGAAGTTGAACAACACCTTGCTTGAACATGAGTGGGTGCAAGAAGAATTAAAAAAGGAAATTAAAAAGTTTCTTGAAACAAGTGATAATGAAAACACAACTTACCAAAACCTCTGGAAAACAGCCAAAACAGTAACCAGAGGACAATTTATAGCAATAAGCAAACACATTAAAAGACAGGAAAAAATGACCATTAACTCTCTAACCCAACATCTCCAACAAATTGAAATAGAACAGCAAGCATACCTGACACCCTCCTGAAATAATAAAAATTAGGACATAAATAAATGACATAGAAAACAGAAAAACAATTGAAACCATCAACACAACTAGGAATCGCTTCTTTCTAAAGGTCAATAAAATTGGCAAATGACTAACACAACTAAAAAAGGAAAAGACACAAATAATCCAATAAAAGATGAAACGGACAACATCACACAGAACCAAGTAAAATAAAAAGACTAACAATGGAATATTATGGAAAACTATTCTCAAACAAATATGAAAACCTAGAGGAAATGAAGAAATACTTAGAAATTCTCAATCTACCTAAACTAACACAAACTGGAATTAATCACTTGAACAGACCTATTAAAAAGGAAGAAATTGAAAAGGTAATATAACAACTTCTAGCCAAAAAACGCTCTGGACCAGATGGTTTTACAAGTGAATTTTATCAAACATTCAGAGAAGAATTGTCACCAATTCTACATAAACTATTTCAGAAAATAGAAAAAGATGGATTTCTCCCAAACTCATTCTATGAAGCAAACATATCCTTGATATCAAAGCCAAGTAAAGACACTACCAAAATAGAAAACTATAGGCCAATATCTCTCATGAACATAGATGCAAAAATCCTGAATATAATCGTGACCAATAGAATCCAATGATACATTAAAAAAAAATCATAACCAAGTGCGATTCGTAACAGGTATGCAAGGATGGTTCAACAAAGGAAAAACAATTAATGTAATTCATCACATTAACAAAGCAAAGAACAAGAACCCCACGATCCTATCAATTGATGCAGAAAAGGCTTTTGACAAAATCCAACACACTTTCCTGATCAAAACACTCAGCAAAATAGGATTAGAGGGGAGTATCTTCAACATATTAAAAAGTATATATGCAAAACCTGGAGCAAACATTGTTCTTAATGGCAAGAGATTAAAGGTATTTCCCTTGAGAACAAGAACTAGGCAAGGATGTCCACTATCACCTCTCTTATTCAATATGGTATAGGAAGTCTTAGCAATAGCAATAAGACAAGGGAAGGAAGTAAGAGGTATCTAAATTGCCAAAGAGCAGGTACAATTATCTATATGCAGATGATATGATAGTATAGTTAGAAAACCCTAAAGACTCAGCAAGAAAACTATTGGACATAGTTGACCAATTCAGCAAAGTGGCAGGATACAAAACCAACATACAAAAATCAATTGGATTTCTCTACAGTGCCAAAGAAATTACAGAACGGGAGCTAAGACAAGCAATACCCTTCACAATAGCTAGTCATAAGATTAAATACTTGGGAGTAAACCTAACCAGAAACATATAAAGCTATTCGAAGAAAACTACAAAACATTACTAAAAAAGCAAAAAGAGACCTGGAGAAGTGGAAAAATATTCCTTGTTCATAGATAGGAAGATTCAATATTGTGAAAATGACAATACTAACAAAGGCAATTTACATGTTCAATGCAATCCCAATAGAAATACCAATTCCATTCTTCAATGAGATGGAAAAGGCAAGCTTCAATTTAATTTGGAATGGGAAGACATCTCAAATAAGCAAAGCAATCCTTAAAAAGAGAAACAGGGTAGGAGGCATCTCGCTCCTTGATTTCAAATCCTACTATATTGCCATGGTGGTCAAGACAGCATGGTATTGGTAGCATGGCAGACACATAGATCAATGGAATAGAAT
>NW_006399897.1:3475592-3543712 GCF_000299155.1 Elephantulus edwardii | reverse complement strand
TTTGCTCCTCTCCTTGAAAAGCAAAAGAAAAACTCCCTCATTGGTACACAATCCTCCCCCCGCACCTCCCCAAACCCCACCCCCTATCCCCAAATGACAGCCTTTTTAACAAACGGTGCTGGCAAAACTGGAAAATTATCTTCAGAAAACTCAAGCAAGATCCACACCTCACTCCATATACAAAACCCAACTCAAAATAAGTCATGGTCCTAGGACTAAAACCAATGACTATAAATTTCATTAAAGAAAAGCTTGGAAGAATTCTAGAATTCCTAGTCCACAACATAGACAGTTTTCCAAGCATCCTGAAAAATCTACAACCAAGAGAGGATAAAATAGATGAATGGGACCTTCTAAGAATCAAATCCCTATGCACATCTAAAAACTTCTCTAAAAAAGTGAAAAGGGAAGCTACAGATTAGGAAAAAATATTTGGTAATGACATGTAAGATAAGGGACTTATATCTAGAATTTATAAATTACTCAAGCACCACAACAAGATTAAAGGTAAATAACCCAGTTGAAAAATGGGCACAGGATATGAACAGCCAATTTCAGATGGCAACCAAATACATAAAGAAATATTCAAAATCCCTACCTCAAAGAGAGATGCAAATCAAAACAACTATGTGACATCATCTCAAACCCCAGTAAGAGTAGAAAAATTTCCAATTTTTGCATTTTTTTCAAATTTTCAGAAAACATCAAATCCTGGCTTGGGTTCAGAGAAACAGGAACTGTTATTCACTGTTTGTGTGAGTGTAAAATGGTGCAACTACTATGGAAGGCTGTATGGCGCTCTCTCAAAAAGTTGAAAATAGAAATACCGTTTGACCCAGAAATTCCACTACTGGGAATATACACTAAAAAAACCACAACTGTCACCCAAGCAGATATATATATATATTCACACCCATCTTTATTTTGTCTTTGTTAACAATAGCAAATAGTTTTAAACAACCCAAGTGCCCATCAATAAACTAATGGATAGAGAAGCTGTGGTATATTCACACAATGGAATACTATGCTGCATTGAAAAATGAGAAACTCATGAAATATTTAAAATGAGTGACCTTGGAGGACATTATGCTGAGTAAAATATCTCAGCCACAAAAGGATAAATACTACACAGTGCTACTGTTGTAGAATGGTACTGACATCAGGGTCAGGGTAAGACTGAGGAAAATGGGATAAATTATGTATACTGCATTGAAACAGATGAGAGAGAGAACTGTTTAAAAGTGATATGTAAGTGGGTATTATGGTTATGACAAAAGTCCAGAATGAAGACTGCATAATGGAGTGGACTCAGGGGTGGGGGTGGAAGAATATTCTGTTGAGGGGGACATCATACTTGGAAAAGTGGAGACATGGTGATATAAATAAAGAGTCTCAACCAAGTGACTGTCAACCAATTAATATAGGCTTGAGTATGTCAGAGATTGTGAAGATGGCATAGGAAAGGACAGGATTAAACTGTTATTAATAAAATCTGTTATTCATAGGGCCATTATGAGTGATAATTGATGGCACCTAACGACAACAATGACATAATTTGTTGGATCTCATATTTTCTTCTGCAATGGACACGCATATATTTTTTTTTCTTCAAGTTGGCAATATACCAGTCTTTCAAATTTCTTGGTATAGATGAATGAGAGCATCTGGGTTGCATCTCTTTGTTGGAACACCACAAATGGTATTTCATCAATTCCTAGAGTCTTATTAATTTGCCAATGACTTCAGTTCTACTTAGGCATCTTCCTTAAATAACTTAATTGTATGCAACTTCTTGAAATGCTTGAACATCAGCCAATTTGTTTTACTACAGTGGCTCTGTGTATTCTTTCCATCTTTTTTTATATACTCCCTGCCTATACAGTCCTTCAGTATTGCAACTTGAGCCTGGAATCTTTTCTACCATTTTTTTTTCAACTTAAGAAATGTTGAGTGCACTCTTCACTTTTAATCTCTAACTCTAAGTCATTGTATAATCCATTATATTAATATGGTTTATTCTCTCAAAATGTCCTTTGGAATTTTCTGTTCCACTTTCTTATTTCCTTATAATTATTTTTTACCTAAAAGCCCTGAAAATGAAGTGGGTAAGAGCTCAGCTGCTAAACAAAAAGTTTAGAGATCAGAAATCACTAACTGATCTGGTGGCCTCTTGGCAAGACGCTGCACTGCATTCCCAAAGGTATGCAGTTCAAGGCCACCAGCTGCTCCATGGGAGAATTGCCAATCTCCTCCCTTGAAATTGACTGCCTCTGAAAACCTGCTAGAGGGTCAGCTATGGGTGGTTTACAACTCTTTGGTACAAAACAACAACTACCACTGATCTGTGAGTGAAAAGACCTGGCAATCTGCTTTAATAAAGGTTACATGGTAGGAAACCTTAAGGGGTAGTTACATCCTGTTGTAAATTGTCACTGTGTATTAATTTTAGCAGCATATAAATATAATCCCTTTATTTTCTCATTGCTATTCAGCCAGATTTTCTATATTTATTCCCATTCCAAAGAAAGGTGATCTGATGGAGTGCAGAAATTATCAAACAATATCATTGATATTACATGCAAGCAAGATTCTGCTGAAGATTATCCAAAAATAACTGGAAGAGTACATCAACAGAGAACTGCCTGAAGTGCAGGCTAGGTTTAGAAGAGGCTGTGGTTCTAGAAATATTATAGCTAATGTCAGGTGGATCTTGGCTGAAAGCAGAGAGTACCAGAGGAATGTCTATAAGTATTTTATTGACTATGCAAAAACATTTGACTGTGTGGCTAACTCTGAGAAGAATGGGAATCCCAGAACACTTGAGCATGCTTATGTGAGACCTATACTTGGACCAGGAGGCAGTCGTAAGAACAGGGCAAGGAAATGCTGCATGGCTCAAAATTGGAAAGGGTGTGTGCCAAGGATATGTCCTATCTCCATATATTTTCAATCTGTACCTGGAACAGATTATCTGGGAAGCTGGGCTATATGAGCAGAAATGTGACATCAGGATTGGAGGAAGATTCATCAACAATCTGTGTTATGCAGATGATGAAACTCTGCTTGCTAAAACTGAGGAGGACCTGAAACACTTGTGGCAGAAAGTCAAGGACTGCAGCATTCAATATGGATTGAGGCTCAATATCAGGAAAACAAAGACTCTCACTACTGGGCTGATTGGCAACATAATGATGAATGGTGAAGAGATTAAGATTGTTGAAATCTTCAGTTTGCCTGGTTCCATAATCAACACTCCTGGTTCTAGCATCCAGGAAATTAAAAGATGAATTGCATTGAGAAAGTTGGCTGTCAGAGAGCTCTCCAAAGTACTGAAGAGCATTGATGTCAGTCTGGAAATTAAGGTGTGCCTAATACAGGCCATGGTCTTTACAATTACTTGCTTTGCAGCAGAAAGTTGAACAATGACTAGGGATGATAGAAGGTGAATTGATGCTTTTGAACTCTGGTGTTGGAGAAGAGTATTGAATGTACCATGGACTACTAGGAGAACAAATAAGTTCATCCTGATAAGGGTGAAGCCAGGCTGCATCTTGGAAGCAAGGATTCTGAAGCTTTATCTGACATACTTTGGACATCTTACAAGAAGGGACCAGTCCTTGGAGAGGGACGTCATGCTTGGGAGTGTGGAGGGATGGCACAGGAGAGGATGAAACTCTATGAGGTGGATTGATTCAGTGACTGGGGTGATGAGGATAGGTGTGGCACAGAAAATAAGATTGGCATGGGATAGACAAGGTTTTAGGACTGTTTTGCATAGGGTCACTATGAGTCGCAGACAACTGGACAGCACATAACAACAATTCAGCCAGACCAACTTGAAACTACCCTTCATTGAGTTTGTGAGACTGTCAATTGCATGGGTTTACCAAGTTGTGCCAAGATATCTGAAGGACAACCATTTGGTCAACTGACTGGAAAAGATCTGTATTTGTTCCAATTCCAAAGAAAAGTGACCCAAAAGAGTGCAGAAATTATAGAACAATATCATTAATACACATGCAAGCAATAGTCTGTTAAAAATTATCCCAAAACTGCTGGAACAAGCACATCAACAGAGAACTGGGTGTGTTTAGAAGAGATCATACTATTAGGGATATTATAGTTAATGTTATATGGATCCTGGCTGAAAGCAGAGAGTACCAGATGAATGTCTGTCTGTATTTAATTGACTATGCAAAGAGATTTGACTGTGTGGTCCACAACAAACTGTGGCTAACTTTGAGAAGAATGGGAATCCCAGAATACTTAATTATGCTTATGCGAAATCTATACTTGGACCAGAAGGCAGTGTCAGAACAGGGTTAGGTAACTCTTCATGGTTCAAAATTGGGAAGAATGTATGCCAGGGATGTGTCCTATCTCCATACCTTTTCAATCTATATGCAGAACAGATTATCTGGGAAGATGGGCTCTATGAGGAGAAATGTGGCATCAGATTTGGAGGAAGGCTCATCAATAATCTGCAGATGACACAACCCTGATTGCTGAAACTGAGGATGACCCAAAGTGCTTACTACAGATGGTCAAGGACTTCAGCCTTCAATATGGATTGAAGCTCAACATTAAGAAAACAAAGATTCTCACCACTGGTCTGATCGGCAACATCATGAAAGATGATGAAGAGATTGAGATTGTTTACAGCTTTATTTTGCTTGGCTCCAGAATCAACACTCTTCTTACCAACAGCCAGGAAATTAAAAGACGAATTTCATTGAGAAACCTGGCTATCACAGACCTCCTTAAAGTACTGAAGAACGATAATGTCAGTCTGGAGGCTAAGGTGTTCCTGATACAGGCCATGGTCTTTGCAATTACTTGCTATTTGTCAGAAAGGTGGACAATGACTAGGGATGATAGAAGGAGAACTGATGCATTAAGTTATGGTGCTGGAGAAGTGTGTTGAATATACCATGGACTGCTAGAAGAACAAATAAGTTCATCGTAAAGAGAGTGAGACAAGCCTGTACCTTAGAGGCAAGGATTCTGAAGCTTCATCTGACATATTTTGGACATGTTACAAGGAGGAAACAGTTCTTAGATAAGGGCATCATGATTGGGAGGGTGGAGGGACAGTGCAAGAGCAAAAGACCCTCAATGAGGTGGATTGATTCAGTGACTGGGGTAATGTGGATAAGTATGTCAGAGACAATAAGATTGGCACAGGATAGAGCAGACTGTTTTACATGGGGTCACTATGAGTTTCTGATGACTGGTCAGCACATAACAACAAGAACAAGAAATTATAGAGGAGGCGCTTACCCATCTTTCTCCCACAGAGATACTGGTGAAACTTCAGAGAAGTTCCTTCAGTCTTTGGATTATCAGTGCAACTCTGCCAGCAGAGGATAATACCACAGGGAAACATGATAACTTAGTGATAGGGAGTTGCACCACCTAAGCAAAGCCTCATGGTTAGAATCCACTCACTGATTGACTAGAGAAAGGTAAACAGTCTTTTCCTGTGTCATCTACTGCATCTGAAAACCTGCTGGGTGTTCAGTAATGAGTTGGTTCTGACTCCACAGTGCATAATAACAACATCCTCAAAAAACATGGTACATTTGTTTAATCCATACGCAACAATGTTCTAGTAAAATATTTCACTTTCACATATGTTGTAAAATGTAGTATCTTAGCATTGCCAAAAAGTTGTCTCCTCCTAGTTACACCAAGAAATTTTGAGACCTGAAGCAAATTTATTCTTAAATAAGTATATTTAAAAGTATTGTATGAAAACCACTTCACTAACTACTATTTGTAATATTGTGATATTTACAAATAGTAGTTAGTGAAGTGGTTTTAAGAAGAAGATTGGAACTTTAAGGATCTCCACAGGAGAGTAGAAATTAGTATTGTGAAATTCTATAGAGAATCCTATTTGGAAATTTGTAAAAGCTAGTGTCAAGGCCATCTCAGCAGTTAAGAGGCCTGAACTCACTATACCAGGACTGGTGGTAAGTAACCACAGTCTGAAATCAGGCACAAAAATTAAGTTTGAGATTAAAAACCTCTATATATCATATTGTGAAGTGACTTTGTAGCCAAGAGGCTATGCTGCAGCCCAGAGAAGAATGGAAATCTTGAAATCTCTTAACTTCTGGGGACTGACATGGGACTGAGTCTCAAATGTGCATAACAGCTCTAATGAAAGAGAAGACAAATGTCAGTATCAAGGCATATGCTAACATCAAACTAACCAAGAGTAGAAAATAAAAAGCCAGAAAAATTTGTAAGTGAAAAAAAAAAAATCATGAAACAAGTTGTTGTTGTTAAGTGCCATCGAGTTGCAGGTGACTCATAGCGACCCTATGAAGGAGAGTCCTCGACGTTTGGGTGCCTTTCATCCTCTCTCCAGGTTCATAGGGTTTCCAAAGGCAAGGTATTATGGAAGTGGGTGCCACTCCTCCTTCTAAGCTTGTTTTAATTGGGGAGCTCCACCCCACTCTGTCCGCATTAGGTAACTCACCATTAATGCATTTGACACATCAGTGTCACAGTGTTCAGCCTCAAAGCAATCACAAGTGACCACTGTACAGCAACTTGTACACCGGGTATACGACCTAGAGGAATGTCTGAACAAAAACAATGAAAGACAGGCCCGAGGGCCGCAGATTAAAAGTGACCCACCTTTGGCTTGATTTGGCATCGCCTTCTGTACACTGGGCCAGCTGATCTCTCTCTCTATCATGAAACAAGTAAGTGTATGGAAATAGTAATGTTACTGTTTTTCTTATGGGCAAGATTTTTTTATAACTGTGCAGTATTTCAAGCAGGCCACTTCTACCAGGCCCTGGTGAGAAGGTGCACTCCAGCAGGACCAGAGCACATAGGACCTTATCAACTTGACTTAGGAGTTTAAATTACTCCCACTTTTAATTGAAGACCTCTGAAAGTTAAAAAAAAAATTTTAAAAAGCCTTTAAAAGTTTTAAATAGACATAATCTGATTTATATGAAAATTATGACTGTAATCACAAAGTGCCAGTTAGAAGGTCATGATAGTACTCCAGGGGAGGCATAGTGATGGTGTGGAATAGGTAAGGATATTGGAGGATGTAATAGGTAAGGTCATCAGAGGGGAAGAGATGGAGGACATACATTCTAAGAGTGATGACAGCAAGGCTTGTTGAAGAAACTATCTGGAAGGTGAAGGAAACAAAGACATTCAGAATAACTGCAAATCTCTAGTGTGGGTAATTAATACATAATGTTTGTCTCATTTGAAGGTTCTAGATTGTCATCAGTAATTTCTACTCCTCCATTAAACCTGCTAAGCACTATTTTTGTTTTATTTCTGTGAAAGCTTCTAATATCAGTCACTCAGCTATTACCACACTTACAATGTTTTTTGTCCAACATACATTATCTCATGTTTTGGTTTTTGTGTGTCAATTTGGACATGATGCTCAGTATAATGCAATAATAGGCTGTGCTGTTAATTCTAAGCTCTATGATGTTTATGAGACAGGATTAAAGGCAGTTATATTATGATGTGATCAGTATGATTCAGTGTTGGAGAAGTCCCCACAAGGTGAGGGGTAGACTACAGTGACCATAAGGATGGATTTTCTGGCAAAACTAGGAAGCTGTTTGACATTTTATAGTATGCTTTTGGCCCATCACCTCCATACTTGAACCAAAAGACTACTAACCTCGAACTCATCAGTGTTCACAGATGCCTCTCTCTTGAGCTCTGAGACTTGCTAGCATCTACAAATGTGTGCACTATTTTCATGAAATAAATATTTCCCTCAATTTCCCTCTTTATCTCTCTACCTCGATATTTGGGTTTTGCTTCTTTAAGAACCAATCTATTAAAGTCTAGAAATATCTTTAACAAGCATTATTAGGAAATGTTATTCCAATATTGTTCCTGTTTGATACTCTACACGTGGTCTGCTCAAAGTATACTTTAGTATAATAGTGAAAAAGGATGGCATATGACATCAAAGTGCTGACTATAATGAGTTATTTTTTAAAAGTCTAGGTGAACATGTGTTGAGGTCAATGTTAAGAGAAAACGAAGCTGAGATCGGTATATGTCCCTGCGTCCTAAAATAAATTTGGAGTGTCTTGAAGAAAAGTTGAAAGTTGAGGATGAGGAAATCTGATTCCAGAATATAAACTGTAATAAGTAAGGTGATAGGCACATGCATGAATTGAAAAACCGTTCTATCAGGAAACATACGAATATTCATTTATTTTCTGCCCTTTCAGTACAGACTTTGAATCAAGAACAGATGGCGTCTCATTCTAACTTGCCCATTTATTAGTTTGGTGGCTTTAGGCCATAGATCTTTAGCTGTTGAATGCCTCAGTTTCTTCATTTGGAAAAGGTGAGTGATAATGTCTCATTTTCAGGATCAGTCTGACCTTTAAAAATAGAAAATTTGAAATACCTAACAAATTTCTTTTGATGAAAGTAATTCTTTTACTAACCATTACAGAGATCATCCATTCATTTATTATTTTATTCACTGAACTTTTTGAAGATGCTTAATGGATACTGTGGATCAGATAGTTTCTGAGGCTATAAGGGTGAATGAAAATATTCCTCCCTTGGCCTAATATTATCTGCTGAATTCTAAGATTAAGGTATATTCTGTGTAAAGATGAAATAAAAATGAAAAAGTAATAATCATAATTTGTGAAGTTAATTTGAGAAATTGATGTATATATTGTTGGAAGCAAAGATGTTGAGAGTAGTATACTGTAAATTGAGGACAAGAAATGAAAAAAAATATTGCATCATATATCTATGAAATTGAGTGGTTTTTAGTGTAAAATGAATTTGATATACTCGAGAAACAGATAAGCACCATTAAAAGTTTAAACTAAGTTTCAAACACTTACATATATGTCTGCTCCAGCAAATGTTCTTTATATTAAACAGTTTTAGGGAGGCACATCATTGTTATTGTTGTTGTGTGCCTTTGAGTCACTTACAACTGCTCTGTATTCTGCCCTAACCTGAGCCAGTCTTATTGACTCCAACACACCTACCCCCATTACTCCAGTTACTATATCAATCCATCTCATCCAGGGTCTTCCCCTTCTGTGCTGTCCCTCCACTATTCCAACCATGATGTTCTTCTCTAAGGAACGGTCCTTCCTGGCAACATGCCCTAAGTATGTGAGATGAAGCTTCAATATCCTAGCCTCCAAGGAAAATAGCTTTCATTCTCTCCAAGACAGACATGTGTGTTTCTTTGGCAGTCTACAGTTGTTCAGACTCTTCCCCAGCACCACAATTCAAAGACATCAATTCTTCTGTCATCCCTAGTAATTGTCTAGCTTTCTGACATGTTGCAAGTAATTGTGAAGACCATGGCCTGAATCAGGCTCTCCTTAGCCTGTAGACTAACATTATTGCTTCTTAGTACTTGGAGAGGTCATTGACAGCAGTTTCCCAGTGCAATTTGTCCTTTAATTTTCTGACTGCTGGAATAAAGAGTGTTGATTGTGGAGCTGAGCAAGTTGAAATGAACAACTTCAATCTCTTCCATTCATCATGGTGCTGCCAATTGGCCCAGTAGCGAGAATCTTTGTCTTCTTGATGAGCTTCAATCCATATTGAAAACTACAGCCCCTGACCTGCAGCAAAGACTTTAAGCCAGCCTCAGTTTCAGCAAGCAAAATTGTGTCATCTGCATAATACAGATTGTTGATGAGTCTACCTTTAATCTTGATGCCGCATTCCTCCTCCTAAAGCTCAGCCTCCTGAATGATCTGTTCTGCGTATAGATTGAAAAGGTATTGAGACAGGATGCATCCCTAATGCACTCTCTTCCTGATTTTGAACCATGAAGTTTTTTGTCTTTGTTCTGATGACCGCTTCCTGGTCCGAGTATAGATTTCACATGTGCACAATCAAGTGCTCTGGGATTGCCATTTTCCTCAAGGTTAGCCACAATTTGTTGTGATCCATAATCAAATGCCTCTGCATAGTCAAGGAGACACAGTCGGCATTTCTCTGGTACTCTTTGCTTTCAACAAATCTATCTTACATTGAATAGATGGTATACCAATTGAAGTATTTCAGCTAACTGATGCTGCCCTGCACATGTTTACCAAGTTGTGCCAAGAAATCTGGAGCACAACCACTTGGCCAACTGACTGAGAGAGATCTATATTTGTTCCCATTCCAAAAAAGGGTGACCCAACTGAGTGTGGAAACTACAGAACAATATCATTGATTTCACATGCAAGCAAGATTCTACTGAAGATTATCCAAAAATTACTGGAACAGCATATCAGCAGAGAACTGCCAGAAGTCCAGGCTGGGTTTAGAAGGGGTCGTTGTACTAGGGATATTGTAGCTGATGTTAGATGGATCTTAGCTGAAAGCGGGGAATAGCAGAAGAATGTCTATCTGTGTTTCATTGATTACGTAAAAATATTTGACTCCATGGATAATAACAAACTGTGGCTGACTCTGAGAAGAATGGGAATCCCAGAACATTTAATAGTGTTAATGCGAAACCTATACTTGGACCAAGAGACAGTAGTCGGAACAAAGCAGGGTAACACTGCATGATTCAAAATTGGGAAGGGTGTACGCCAGGGATGTGTCCTGTCTCCATACCTTTTCAACCTGTATGCAAAGCAGATTATCTGAGAGGCTGGGCTCTATGAGGAGAAGTGTGGCGTCAGGATTAGTCAAGATCTATTAACAGTCTGTGTTATGCAGATGACACAACCCTGCTTGCTGAAACTGAGGAGGATCTCGGGCACTTGGTGCAGTGGGTCAAGGACTGCAGCCTTCAGTATGGACTGAGGCTCAATGTTAAGAAGACAAAGATTCTCACCCTGGACCAATTGGTAGCATCAGGATGGATGACGAAGAGATTGAGATTGTTCACAGCTTCAGTTTGCTCGGCTCCACGGTCAACACTCTTGGCACCAGCAGTCAGGAAATCAAAAAGCGTATTGCGATGGGAAAGTCTGCTGTTAGGTACCTCTGTAAAGTACTCAAGAGCAACGGTGTCTCTCTGGAGACTAAGGTGTGCCTGATACAGGTCATGGTCTTTGCAATCACTTGTTATGCATCAGAGAGTTGGACAATGACTAGGGAGGACAGAAGGAGAGTTGATGCCTTTGAGCTGTGGTGCTGGAGAAAAGTATTGAATGTACCATGGACTACCAAGAAAACAAACAGATTCATCCTGGAGAGGATTAAACCAAGCAACTCCTTGGAGGCCAGGATTCTGGGGCTTTGTCTGACATACTTTGGGCATGATGCAAGGAGGGACAGGCCCTTGGAGAGGGACATCATACTTGGGAGGGTGGAGGGACGGCGCAGGAGGGGAAGACCCTCTATGAGATGGATTGATTCAGTGACTAGGGTAATCAGGGTGGGTGTGTCAGAGGCAGTGCGATTGGCACAGGATAGAGCAGGGTTTAGGGTTGTTTACACAGGGTTGTTTTGAGTCGCAAACGTCTCGATGGCACATAACAACAACAACAACAACATCTTACATTGATGATAATGTCTCTACTACCATGACCCCTCTTCTAAACCCAGCCTGACTTTCTGGTAATTCCCTGTTGATGCCCTGTTCCAGTAATTTTTGGATAGTACACAGCAGGATTTTACTTGTGTTTGATATTAGTTATATTCTATAATTTCAAATTTTTGGAATGGGAATAAATATGGGTCTCTTTCAGTAAATTGACAAGGCAGCTATTTGTCTTCTGGATTTTTGAAGCAACCTGGTGAGCACATCCAGGGGAGCATCTGTTTGTCGAAATATGTCAATTAGTATTCCATCGATTTTAGAGGGCTGATTTTTTTTTTTTTGCCATGTTCTTCACAGCAGCCTGAACTGCCTCCTTCATCATCATTGCCTCTTGGTAATCTGTTATTTCTTAAAATTCTTCTTGTCAGCCAGTTCTTTTGGTGCAGTGTCTGTATACCCCTTCCATCTTTTTAAAAATGCTTCCTTGAAATGAATTTTTTTAAAAAAGAAAGAAACACAAGAAAATTTAAAAAAAAATGCTTCCTTGACCATTCAATATTCTTCCTATAGCACTCTTAAGTATCGTAACTTTGAGGCTTGAATTTTTTTCTTTAGTTCCTGAAGAAATGCTGATTGATTTCAGCCCTTTTGATTTTCTGGCTCCAGCTCTTTGTACATTTCATTCCAGTACTTTGCTTTGTCTTCCTGAGCTGCTCTTTGAAATCTTGTACTCATCTCCTTAACTTCTTGATTTTGTCTCTTAGCTTTGGCATTTTGGGGGCTCTATTCAGTGCAATATTCAGAGTCTCCTCTAACATTATTTTTGTCTTCTTTCTCTGTCTGCGCAATGACCTTTTGCATGTCACCAGATTGATTCCATCTGTGGAAAGAATCATTGGAGAAGTTCAACATTGGCAATAAAAACTAGGTCAAGTGCTGATTACAGAACACCATCAACTACTTATGTGCAAGTTCAAATGATAGCTAAAGAAGGTCGAATATAATTCACAGGAGCCAAAATTGTATTTTGAGTCTTTCCCACCTGAGTTTAAAAACCAACTCAAGAATAGGTTTAAGGCCACTAATGAACGAAGACCAGATGAGCTGTAGGAGTATATCAAGAATGTCATCCATGAAGAATGCAAAAAGTCATTACAAAGATACATTAGACATAGCAATGAACTGTACTTCAAGTGTTCAATGTAGTAACTTTTAACAAGTTATATATCTATAAAAGCACAATCAAATGAAGAAAGAGAATATAGTAATCAGTCTCTTAAAATTCCTCCTATGTCATTGTAATAACCACTTTTGGTCTTCATTACCTAAAAGCTGGATAATTAATAAGGATGATATGAGGAGATTTGCCACCTTAGAATTACAATGTTGGAGAACAGTACTGAATAGCTTGTAAAAATAGCAAACAAGTCTGTCTTAGAGGAAGTACAAACCGGGGGCGCCTTAGAGTCAGGATGGTGACAGTCTCACTTATTTTGGGCATGTTGTCAAGAGGGGCCAGTCCTTGGAAAAGATATCATGCTGAGAAGGTAGAAGAAAGAAAAAGTGAGGATGACCCTTAGCAAGATGTGTTGACACAGTAACTATAGTAATTGGCTTGACTATATCAGAGATCATAAAGATGGTGCAGCATACGGCCAGATTCAGATCTCTTGTTCCCAGGGTTGCTGACAGGCCTGCAAAGATAAAACTAACAATTCTCATGAACTGTTTTTTGGTTTTTTTGTTTTGTTTTGTTTTGTGGTGCTTTTTTTTGTTGTTGTTGTTGTTGTCAGTTTGCATTTCTATAGTTTTACTTAAGTGAAATCTTACAATGTATATTGTGTATGTGGGTGAAAGAGACTTTATGAGCCCAGCTGTGTTATTTTGAATTCCATTTGTTTTTCTGCTTATTGATAACATCATTTTAGTGCTGAATACTATAGCTAAATATGCTGCAACATGTCTTTAATGTGCTAAAAGTGAATAAATAAGGTCAAAAAGTTGATAATTTTCAATTGTTGATCAGGAAAAGAATATTCTACATTCTGTGGGCTGCCAGCAAAACGAACACATCTGTTTTGGAATAAGTGCAACTGAGAAGTTCTTTAAGTAAGGATATGATTACATCACATGTATTTTTGACATGTTATCAGAAATCAGCAGTTGCTGGAGAAAGATATTGTACTTGCTGAATTTGTTGTTGTTGTTATGTGCCATTGAGTGGCTTGCGACTCATAGCGACCCTATGTACAAAGCTCTAAATGCTGCTCTATCCTGTGCCAACCTCGCCGTCTCAAACACACGCATTCCTACTACCCCAATCACAGAATCAATCTACCTTGTCAAGGGTCTTCCTCTTCTGTGCTGTCCCTCCACTCTCCCTAATATGATGTCCCTCTCCAAGAATCAGTCCTTCCTTGAAAAATGCCCAAAGTATGTTAGATGAAGCTTTGGAATCCTTGACTCCAAGGCACATTCCAGCTTCACCCTTTATAGAACAAACCTGTTTGTTCTCCTAGCAGTCCATGGTATAGTCAACACTCTTCTCCAGCACCACAGCTCAAAGGCATGAATTCTTTTTCTATCATCCCTATTCACTATCCAAGTCTCCAATGCATAGCACATAATTGCAAAGACTATAGCCTGCATCAGGCTCACCATAGTCTCCAGTCTGACATCGTTGCTCTTCAGTACTCTTAAGAGGTCCCTCACAGCTGACTTTCCCAATGCAATTTGTCTCTTGGTTTCCTGGCTGCTGTTACCAAGAGTGTTGACTGTGGAACCAAATAAACTAAAACTTAACTATCTCAATCTCTTCACCATCCATACTGATACTGCCAATTGGTCAAGTGGTGAGAATCTTTGCTTTCTTGATGTTGAGCTTCAATCCATATAGGAGGCTGCAGTCCTTGACTCTCTGCAGCAAGCACTTCAGGTCCTCCTCAGTTTCAGTGAGCAGGGTTGTGTCATCTACATAACATAGGTTGTTGATGACTCTTCCACCAATCCTGACACCACATTCCTCCTCGTACAGCCCAGCATCTCAGATGATCTGTTCTGCATACAGATTGAAAAGGTATGGAAATAAAATACATCACTGACGAACCCCATTCTTGATTTTGAACCATGTAGTGTCTCCTTTCTCTGTTCTGAAAACTTCCTCTTGGTCCAAGTATAGGTTTTGCATTATCACAATCAAAAGTTCTGGGATTCCCATTCTTCTCAGAGTTAGTCATAGCTTGTTGTGATCCACATAGTCAAAAGCCTTTGCATCATCATTGAAGCACAGATAGACATTCTTCTGGTATTCTCTGCTTTCTACCAAGATCCATCTAACATTAGCTATAATATCCCTAGTACCATGACCTCTTCTAAATCCAGCCTGCACATCTGGCAGTTCTCTGTTGACATATTGCTCCAAATGTTGTGTTTTTATTTTTTATCATTTTCAGCATAATATTTCTTGCATATGATATTAATGATATTGTACAATAATTTCTGTACTCTGTTGGGTCACCTTTCTTTGGAATGGGAACAAATATTGATCTTTTCCAATCAGGTGGCCAGCTGGCTCTCCTCCATATTTCTTGGCACAACTTAGTGAGTACATCCAGGGCAGCATCTGTTTGTTGAAATAAATCAATTGGTATGCTGTCAACTCGTGGAGCAGGGAAAAAAAAATCCTCAGTGAGATGGCTTAACACAGCGAGCACAACAATGGTTTACAGTGTGGTCAAGATTGTGAGGGTGGCCAAGGATAAGACTTTAGTCTGTTGTTCATTTTAGTCAGAGTAGACTTAACAGCACCCAACTACTTAAACCACCAACAAAAATATTCATGACATTCCAGTGTAACCAAATGATTTATTCATTCATCTGCTGATGGGCACTTTGCTTATTTTCAATTTAAGAATGACCTATACTTCTACTTCATTCTGTGCATTGTATTTTAGTCAAGTAAACACCATCTATCTCTAGGAAAGATGGGAACATTTCTAGCTATTTTCACCATGAATAAAAGTGAAAGACTTTGGCAGGAAGCTATCCGTTCATTTCAGCATTAGTTGTTGTTGTTAGTGCTGTCAAGTTGCCAGTGACTCATAGTGACCCTATGGACCACGGCTTTGAAGTCCGCCCTGTCCTGAGCCAGTCTTGTTGACTCCAACTCACCTACTACCATTGCTCCAGCTACTGTATTAACCCATCTCATCCAGAAAAAACCTCTCCTGCTCTGTCCTTCCACCCTTCCAAACATGATGTCCTTCTCTAAGGACTGGTTCCTCTTGGCCATGTGCACACAGTATGTTGGACAAATTAGTTAGCTGAGTTTAACTCATTTGATTATTTAATTACTGTAAACTTCTTGTTGGCATGTGATGTAGGATATAGCATAATAGGATCTTGCACATCAAGGCCACATCAGAATGAAGCTTTGGAAAATGACTTTGAAATTATACTATAGGATATTTTAAGTAAGGAAAAACCTATCCACATTGGTAATCCATAAAAATTCATACCTCCTCAAAACCTTTCTTTGATAAGGCAAGGCAAATTAAAAATTTGAGAATTGTTTTACCTTGCATTGTTTCAAGTCTTGTTTGATTTTTATCATTGACTGAATGTAAATTCTGTCTTAATTGTCAGTGTAAATCTCTTTTTACATATCATCTGTCATCAGGATTGTGAAGGGGAATGTTCACGTACACACAAATGTGAACATGACCTACAATTGTAGGTCCCCTGATTCTTTATATTCATTATTCAAACATGAGAGTCATATCAACAGCAAAATAAAAATGTTCTTGAAGGCCTTTTTAAAAATTAAAGCTTCAAGACTGTGATCAAAACGAAAACTTTTAGAAATGTAATGTCAAAACCCAAACTTCCAGTATTAAAATAATTTATTTAGAAAATACTAACATTTCTCATTTATGCTATAGTAACATACAGAAAGTTTCGTAATTCTAAAATATTTGCTCATATTTTCAGTTTTAACAAGTATCCAGATATTTTTGGTTAATTTCTACCTTCCCATCCCCTAATGATAGGAACTATTAATAGCTAAAGATATCAGAGATGCAGTATCAATGCCATTTAATCTTTCTTGTTGTTTTGTGCCATCATGTCACCTGCAACTCATAGTGACCCTATATACAATAGCTCTGAAACCTACCTTATCCTAAGTACATTTCACCATCTCTAACAGACCTAATTTTACTTCCCCAGTCACTGAGATAATCCATCTCATCCTGGGTCTTTCTCTCCTGTCCTGTCCCTTCACCCTTCCAAGCAAGATGTCTTTCTCCAAAGACTGGTCCCTCCTGGCCATATGCCCAAAGTATGTGAGATGGCACTTCAAAATCCTTCCTCCATCCAGCTTCTTGGTTTCACTATCTTCAGGAGAGACCTGTTTGTTCTCCTGATAGACCATGGTATGTGCAATACTCTTCTCCAGAACTACAGCTCAAAGACCATGCAAAAACCGTGGCCTGTATCAGGCACGTCTTAGTCTCTAGACCAACATTGTTGCTCTTCCCTACTCTAGAGAGGTATCCTCATGTGACAAAAAAGAAGTTGGAACATGTTTGAATGGTAGAAAAGAGCAGTATATTATAAATCAAAGCAACAAGAACTCTCATAAAATGTCAAAGAATTTCCAAATTCTTTTTCCAGGAAAGGAGATATTACTTTTTTATCTTGTTCATTTTGCACAGCTGAATATAGTGCTTCAAGTAAATGGATGAAATTAAAAATCATTTCAAGGATTATATTTAGTTTAATAAGAGCAATAATGAGACATTTCCATTAAGTTCCAGGGGTGTAGTGAATATATTAGCTTGCTGCCTTCACCATGATCAGCATGAGGCAATACCAAAGAGAATGGAGCTGTTTACCCATCCTGTCCTAATTGGCCTCCTTAGGCCATTGCCAACAGAATTGGCTTTCTGATTCTAATGAATTATGAAGACTCTCTGTATCACATGCCAGTATCTGAATGGTGTCCCAGCCTGGTCCTTGCCAGTGTAAGTAGTGGTGGTGTTTAATAATCATTAAGCACCCTCACAGAGCACTACTCCAAAATTAACTGCAATCACAACTTAATCCTAGCCACTTACTGTCAAGAATATTAATAAACGTTCAGAGTTAAATCAAAATATTCAAATAAGAAACTCGAAAAGTTATTCAAGAATTTATACTTAGTACACTTTACCTAATTAATGTAAGACAAACAATTGCATTCAGAGACTGCAAGAATGAATCTTCTAAAGCAGAATTGTATTAAAGTTTGGAAAGATTAATTGTAAATGCTAGCTTCTATTTTCTTCCTCCTAGTATCTTCTCCCTCAGTATAGGTATGAATGAAATCTCAAATGATATGATTTGTGACACAAATTCTCTGCCATGGTGTGACAATTTGTTGTGACCATGTTGTTAATATGGTGGTATATTATAAAAAACAAATAACCAGTAATATCTGATTTACTGAACCTTCAGTTTTGCTTCCTCTTTTCTATCCTTCATGACCTCTTTTGACATCTTGCACTGCTAACAGAAACATCAGTGGTTCTAATCCACCAGAAGCTCGGCAGGAGAAAGATGAGCACTCTTCCTCATAAAGACTTACATCTTGGAAACTTGATGGGGGTGTTGCTGAAAGTCTGAATAACCTCAACTGCTATGAGTCTAGTTTGGAATATTTTATCTGTGTTGCTTTCTTCCCCTCTGGCTAGAGATAGATGATTGTCTCTCTGTTACTTAAACTTTTTGTGACTTGACCTTGGTTTTTCCTCAAGATACCTTTTCATTCACATTTTTGTAAGCTTTGTTAAATAACAATATCAGTTGCTTTTACTTCCAATTTTCTGGTAACACCATAACCCGTTTTGAGCTATCTTTTGCTTCTAGCATTAGAGTAGATCTACTCTCTGTATAATCAAGAATATCATATTTTGTAAATTTAAATTCATTTTTCTTGATTCTCTTTCTTATTAACCTTATATCCTTGATTCTTTTTTTTATTAACCTTATATCCTTGGCATCAGAGACTAGAACATTTTAAATTTCCATCTCCCTTGGCCTTTCTGAGATTGCATTTCCCTAGCATTTCTTATTCTTTTTTAAAATATGTTGGCTCTGGATTTTCTCTCTTAACACTTCCATCTTTGTCTTTCTCCAGATTTGGCACTTGATTCTTTTTTTCCACCAGTATTAAATACTTCCACAGAATTTGAAAATGTAAAAAAAGCACTTTCAGTGACTAACAATATCATTATTATTCTTATTTTGTTAGGTGCCTCAAGTCTACAATGAATGACAGATCAGAACTTTGCCCATTAACTATGAAAAAATAAATTAGGTAACTGCTAAACTTTTCTCCTGAGATTCAGATTGTAACTTTTTATTCCAGCTCAAGTACATCTTAGATTAAAGCATAAGTACATCTTAGGCTCTTTGCATAAGAAACCCTATAATCTTTCTATTTGTGTCCTTTTCTTGCTTGCCCATGGCCTCAACCACTATTCTCAAGATAAATGAGCAAACAGATGCAAGCACAATAAATAATTAAAAATGACTTTTGTCTTCTTTTCTCTCACACCATAACTCCTAGAAATGCATTTATTTCTTTACTTACAATTAAAAAAAACTTAGAAAAATTTTATTGCCCATAGTTCTCTATTTTGCCTAATTCAGGCTCTCATTTTTTTTAAAATTAGCTTTTAATTGTTTTCAGTCAAACATTCTTCTGTGTCTTTAGCCCTGGTCTGTCCACTTGCTGTACCTAATGATTGCTGTGAAGCTGAACACTGTGACACTATTGTGTCAAATGCTATAAACGTTACCCACGGTGGACAGTGTTTGGTGGAGCCCCCCCCCCCCACCAAATTAAAACAAGCTTGGAAGCAGGAGTGGCATCCACTTCTGAAATAGCTTGCCTCCAGAAACCCTATGAACTTTGAGAAAGTTTGAAAGTTATACAAGTGTCCAGGTCATTCATTCATAGGTTCGCTATGAGTTGTCTATGACTCGACGGCACTTATCAAGACAACAACAATGTAGTCCAAACTAAAAAAATGTCAGTGGCAATAAGTGCAACCTTTCCCCAGCTATTCTGGTTCAAGTGCCCATATTTCTGTTTCTCTATTAGTTTTCCTTTAGTCCAAGTTCCTTACTGCTAACAGAGGTTTTCGTCTAAATTATGTCTTACCACAGTTATTTTCTGCCAAAATCTTTCAATAGTTATTTACTTACTACATGATGAAACTCATTTTACTTAACAAGTCTGTTGTACATTTCATATTTATCCCCCAATGCTACTTGCACAGATATTGTTTATTGCCCATCTTAAAACTTCCCCTTTCTTGGTCCATATGTTTATAGATGTCAGAAGGAAATTTCTTTGTCAGGAAATTAGTTGTTGAGCTACTTATTTAGGGGTTGTTGTTATGTTGATGTTAGGTACCATTGAGTTGAGTACAACTCATAGCTACCTTGTGAAAAATAGCTCTGGGACCTATTTGATCTTTTGCCATCCTCATCATCTCTAACACAATTGAGTCTATTGCTCAGTGACTGTGTTAATCCATTTGGTTGAGAGTCTGCCTCTTCTTATAGTACCTTCACCCTTCCAAGCATGATGTCCCTCTCCAAGGACTAACCCTGCCTAGCAACATGTCCAAAGCATGTGAGATGATGCATTATCATCTTTGCCTCCAGGGTGCACCCTGGCTGCTTGTTCATCATCTGTTGTTCTTTTGGTAGTTCATGGGATATTCACTATTCTTCTCTGACACCACAGCTCAAAAGCATCAATTCGTCTGTCATCCTTCTTATTGTCCAGCTCTTAGATGCATCACAAGTGATTGAAAGGAAAATGATATGAATTAGGTGATCCTCAATAATTTGGAGAGGCCTCTGACTGCAGACTTTCCCAGTGCAATACATCACCTGGTTTCCTGAATGCTGTATATGTGGTGGATCTGAGTAGGAGTCAACTCAAAGCCACCAACATATATATTCACAGTAGGCCATGCCCCTAAAATTTTCTATATGGGATCAGAACTGTGACAAGATTAAGAGTGTTACATCAAACTTGAATCTTATATTAATGAGGTTTGGTCTTATCAGACCATACCATGGAGGATAATTTTATTGTTACATAATCAACACATTATATCATTAGATAAATGCCAAACCAGAGGAATATGATCAAATTGACACACAATTTTGACCCTCAAACTTGGAAATCCGATGAACAGTTCTACTCCTACAGAGACATAATGAGATGGAATTAACTAATGACAGTATTATAAAATTGTACTTCCAATCTAATCCAACATTTAGAAATACTTATTCTACACACACACACACACACACACATATACATTTTGTGCATATTGTTGTTTACTTTGTGTTTAGCTTTCAGTTGTAGAAATTGTCCATACTAAAAAAAAAACAACCCAAACATATTGGTACATGCACAGGTTTTGAGTAAAAAAAACCTTATTATTATTATTCTTATATTTTAATGAAGTTTATATAAGTTATGCATACAACCAAAATTAGTTAAATGCTAATATTTAGTGGAATCATTTTATTAATATGTTTTGCAAAATTTTTCTTAATGATATTTTCCCTGAAGATATTTCATCATAAAAAACCCAAAACTCTAAAGGGTCTGTACAGTGTATGTTGTTGTTGTTGTTAAGTGCTGTCGAGCCACAGGCAACTCATAGTGACCCTATGAAGGAGAGTCCTCGACGCTTGGGTGCCTTTCATCCTCTCTCCAGGTTCATAGGGTTTTCAAACTATTATGGAAGTGGATGCCACTCCTCCTTCCAAGGTTTACAACACAAAAATATCTGAAAATAATAAAGAGACTATTAAATTAGACATACTAATACTTTTAAGGAATCAAAGAAAAAAAAAGAAGAAGTATCCAATATAAGAACAATGGTTATGCAAGTATCAACAACACTTGCATCTGTTCCAGAGTAAAACAACACAGCTGGATACATACCAACGGCTATCTTTTCTCCTGCTAATGTAAAATATGTATATATCTGTATGATTCTGTAAAGTAACTATTCCTAAAGTATATAATGGATTTCTTGAGCATATTGTAAGGGGAAATACATGGACACAGTATGTTATCAAAAAGTCATTTCCTCTTCTCAAACTCTCCCATGTAGTTAACTTACCATCACCATTTTTATATTGTAATCTCTTATTCCAGTTCCCTCTTTATCAATCCTGCCAATCATATTTTCTTTCATCTTCGAGGAATCAGTGAAATCTCAAATCTCTTACAAAACCATGTACTACAACAGCATTCTCTGCTACCAAATGAATGCTTCACTTACTGCTTTGTCATTTATATACATTCACACACTTCCTGCTGTGCAATCATGACCATGCTCTTCGATCATGTAATTCCAGTAAAAATATATTGCTCTGGAAGAGCTTGTGTTGTTAAGAAATGAGAGAAGGAAGAAAAGAACCAGCAAGGGATTTGAACAAAGATACTGCAATGAAATGAAACAACTACTTCTATGGGCTAGATGAGAAAGAAGTCATGACAAGACCCTAACGGGAGCAAATCATAAAGCAGTGCTGTTTACTTAGTAAGTAAAGAAATGGGAATACAAGCCACTTTCAACTGAACACTCAAACTTGTGGTGCAGTCCAAATCTACTTCTAGCTGACTCCCCTGTGGGCTTTCAGGGTCTGAAAATTGCATGGGTGGAAATTGTTAATTTTTTTTTCCCCCACTGAGCCACTTTTGGGTTCAAACTGCCAGAATTTTGAGTTAGTAATGCATCTCTACAGGCTATAATACCAGTTTAGAAATAGTTAGAGAACTGATATTGTTAGGGTTTAGATGCCTAAATCTTTGCCCCAATATTTTACAATTATCTAACTCATTTCAAGAGTTTATAGGCTACTTTAACATTTGCAATTGTCTTAAAGGCATTTTTCAATTAATTAAATTTTGCTGTTACAGATAGTATTTTCTTATATATTTATATTCAATCACTTTATATTATGATTCACTTAACAACATATATACACTAACAAATATAATTTGCCTTGTTAACAACTATGACTTCCCTTCTCTGTCTAGATGGTGAAGAGCAAGGTGCAAATATATCAGCAGAAAACCTACTATATGCACATTTTCAACAGGCAATGTTGAAAAATCCTAACGTAGTTTTAAAGCGAGAAAGAAGTTTGACAGGCTAGTTGAGTTTAAACCATTTGATTATTATAATACTGTGTAACCATTTAAAATTATTGAGGGAGCTCTAGTGGTCTAGTGGTAATGAGTTGTACTGCTAACCCAAAGGAACTCAGTTCAAATCAACCAGCTTCTCCAAGGAAGAAAGATGGACAATTTCCTCCTGTGTGATTTACTACCTCTGAAAACATGCTGAAGGATCAGCTATGAGTTGGCTCCATCTTGACAAGGCATAAAATTATGTTTTGTACACCCATATGTGCACCTTAACCACTGTTAAGTCAGTCTCTCTGTCTCTCTGTCTCTTTCTTCTCTCTTTCTCTCTCTCATCTGTCTATCTATCTATCTATCTATCTATCATTGTCTGCCATCAAGTTGGAAGGGACTCATAGCAAATTTTCAGAGTTGTAAATTACTTGGGAGGATATTGCCCATCTTTCTTCTGTAGATATTGAAACATCAAGAAAAAAAATGATAGATTCAAACAGCCTTCCTTTGATTGTCAGTGCTTCTGACCACTGAATCACCACATACATGCACACACACACACACACACACACACACACACTCACATTACTGAGCTCTGGTATCTGGTTTTAAGGAGGTGCACTACTAACCCAAAGGCATGTAGTTCAAATACACCAGCTCTTCCATGGGAGAAAGACAGACAATCTTCTTCAATGTGACATAGTGCCTCAGAAAATCTACTGAGAGGTTAGTGATGGGTTGGATCTGACTTCATGGTAGACAGCAACAATAATTCTCTACTTGTTGTTGCTGTGTGCCATCGAGGTCCATCCTTCTCTCCTGGAACAGCAGGTTGATTTGAACCATGGAGCTTTGCAATTACAATGCAGTTTCTTGCCACTAGGTCACAGTACAGTACATTATTTTCCATATGTGTCTGTTTGCATTTAAGGATGCCTTCTCTGTATTTTGGTTTTTGTGGACTTATTTTAACATTCTTCAGCTTCAGCTCAAACTTGCAAATGAGTAAGTGATGGTCTGTCCAAGTCTGTCCCTGGCCTGGTTTTAACTGCTAATATTGAGCTTCTCCAGGGTTTTCTTCCACATGTGGAGTCAATTTGATTCTTATGGAGAGTCTATCAGGTGTGGTCCATGTGTAAAATCACTATTTGTGTTTTTATTAAAAGATATTTGTGATGAATAAATCATTGAACATACAAAATTTGATCATTCTATTTCCAAATTAAAAAGAAGTGTTTCAGGGATGTAACCTTTCTCCATATCTATTCAAACTGTGTGCAGAGAAAACTATCTGAGAAGCTGGACTCTATGAACAGAAATGTAGCATCAGGTTCAGATGAAGACTCATCAATAACCTGTGTTATGCAGATGACAAAACCTTTCTTACTGAAAGTGAATAAGACCTGAAGCCCTTGTGCAAGATAAAAGGATACAGCATTCTATATGGGTTGTATCTCATTGTCAAGAAAATAAACTTCTATACCATTGGACTTACAGGCAACATCATGATAGGTAGAGAAAAGATTGTCAATAATTTTACTTTACTTGGACCCTCCCAGCAGTCAAGAGGCATATCATACTTGGAAAGTCTGCAGTCAGGGATCTCTCCAAATCAGTGAAGAGCAATGATGTCAGTTTGAGAAATAAGATGCACCTGATTCAGGCCATGGCATTTTAAATCACTTGGTATGCATCTGAGCTTTGGACAAGGAATAAGGCTGACTGAAGAAGACATATTGCTAAGAGAGGCAATTCCTTGGAAAGTTATATTATACTTGGGAGGGTTGAGAGCTGGTGAAAGAGAAGACTCCCAGCAAGATGGATTGGCACAATGACTTCTGCAAGGGCTCAAGTGTATCGGAAAGTAGGAGGCTGGCACAGGATGGGACAGGTTTCAGATCTGCTGTTTATGGAATTTCTATGAGTTGTACTCAACTCAACAGCACCTAACAACAACAACAACAACAACAACAGATTCTTAAGCCATTAAAAATGATCAAGCTTTGGAATGAATTGTCCCTTGAAGTTTTTTATAAAGAATGAAGGCAATAGACTAGAACATTAACAAACACTGTTATAATATGAATTCTATCCCTTCAAAAGATGCTGCAGTGAAAAAAATTGCTAATAAGATTTCAAGCAAGAAAATCATAACTAAAATTTATTGCAGACTTCATTGAAGATTGCATCTCAACATCAAGAAAACAAAGGTCCTTGCAACAGGAGCAACAGTTAACATTATGATAGTTGGAGAAAAGATTGAAACAGTCAATGATTTAATCTTGCCTGGATTAACAATCAACAACCTTGGAACTAGCAGTAAAGAAATCAGGAGACGAATTGCAGTGGGCAAGTCCTCTATCAGGGACCTTTCTAAAATGCCGAAGAGCAACAATTTCAGTATGAAGCATAAGATGCACCTGATTCAGGCCATGGTCTTCTCAATTGCCTGTTATGCATCAGAGAGCTAAACAATGAATAAAGATGAAAGAAGAATAAGTGATGCCTTTAAGTTGTGGTACTGGAAAAGATTATTGAATATCTTATGAACTTCCAAAAGAACAAACAGATATACACATCTTAAATATCTTGGAAAAAGTATGGCCAAAGTGCTACTTGGAGGTAAAGATGGTGAAGCTTTGTCTTTCATACATTGAACATGTAGCTAGGAAGGATGATTCCTCAGAAAGGGTCATCATGCTTGGATAGATGGAGAATCAGACCCCCAACCAGATGAACTGACATGGTGATTTCAGCAATCATTCTAGTGTGTTGGAGATGATGAGGATGTCACAGGACGAGGCAGGTTCAGGGCTGTTGATATGGTCACTGTAATACACACTCAACTTGATGGCACCTACCAATAACAAAATGATGACATTCTTGCCTCTACAAGGAAAAGACTGATAACCCAATCACAAAATGGGAAAAACACCTGAAAAGATCTCAACCAAGGAGTATATTTGGATATTCAACGTTATGAAATATTCAAATAAAAATAAAATATCATCTCAACAGCAACACCAAAGTCTAACAGGACAGCAAACAATAAATGCTGGCAAGTATGCAGTGAAGCTGGGACTCTCATGTACTGTTGGTGGGATTTTAAAATACTACAACCACTATAGAAGGTAATCTGGTGTTTTCTTAAAAAGATGAATGTAGAAATTCCATAGGACCCAGATAGTCCACTACTAGGAGTATACATCAACAAAATCAGATGTGAGACGTGAACAAATGTATATATACCTATGTTCATCACAACATTATTAATAATAGTGAGAAAATGGAAACAGCTAAAATGCACATCAACAAAAGAATCACACATTGAAATATTATGTAGCACTAAAGAGGAAGAAAGTCCTAAAATACCACACAACATGAATAAGACTAGAGGACATGTGCTGAGTAAAATAACTCAGTCACAAAAGGGCAAATGTCATAAAGATCAGAAAAGAATGTGTGATAATAGAGTAACTGAGGAGAGAATGGGGAGAGTAGAAACAGAATGTACAGGCAATGAGCATTGTAAAGGACCAGGACAAAAGAGGATGAATCTGGGACAAATAAAAAGAAGGACAAAAATAGTGATTGTAATTGGCAATGAGAAAAGAATATGCATAATTGTTCAAAATGGGAGAGGGAAGAAGAGAAAGGAGGTGAAAGAAAGAGGAGAGAGAAAAATCACTATGACAGCAGAGATCTACAGAGGTAAAGGAATAATAGGCAAGGTGCAATGTGAGCTTGATTAGATGTGGTGATAAAAGGCATTGATCAAGGGGAGCTCTGGTGGCCTAGTGGCAAGAAACCACACTGCAATTCCAGAGGCGCACAGTTCGAATCTACCAGATACTCTGCCGGGAAAGGAGGGACAATCCCCTCCTGTACCAGTCAGATCTGATTTGATGGTACACACAAATAATAAAATAAAAATTTTCTTTAAAAAAAGGTATTGATCACTAGTCATTATATCTCTGATGGTCTAGTGGCAAGAAGCTGCGATGCAATTTTGAAGGCACATGGTTTGAGGCCACCAGTTGCTTTGTGGGAGGATAGACCATCTCCTTCTGTGCTATGAACTGCCTCTGAAAATCCACCGGAAGGTCAGCTATGGGTCGGTTCCAGCTCTATGGTACACAATAACAACAACATATTTATGAGTGATTGTGTGAAACACAATGTACATAAATGAAGCACAAAGTATATGAATGACTGTATGCAACCCAACTCCCCTCAACAACAGAAAAAAGGTATCTTGTCAGTTAAAAAACAAAAACCTCAACCAAACCAAACCAAACCAGAACAAATAGCATTTAGTCAGAATAATTAGCAGTCTCTGTCTTAAAAATATACAAGTGACAATTTCTTGCTGTTGCTCAAGATTGAAATGAAAAAATTACTTTGCTATGATTTAATGTGTAGAGAGCTCTGGTGGCCTAGTCCACAGGAAGCTGTGCTATTAAACCAAAGGTGGAACATTTCAGGTGGTTAGAATCTACTAGCTAATGCACAGGAAAATGATGTCTTCCTGTGCGACTAAGTCTCTGAACACCCTTTGGAGCATCAGGTAGGAGTCCACTCTGGGACAGAAAACTTGTATGAGTAAGAATGTGCAGTGTATGCTGATCGCAGCACATGCTTAATAAATGCCTATTGATTTTTCTGTTTTTAAGTTTCATTGATTGACAAAGTGGAACATTTGAAAGAATGAAAAGAGAAGAAATTGTTTGGGACTATTTCTGGATTTTTTTTTTTTTATTTAATAAAGCTACTTTCTTGTTGGTCAGTTTTTTATTGCTTTTCTACTGGCCCAGTGCTGTGTATGGAGTGTGAGTGAGAGATAGTGAGACCTGGATTCTAGCAGATGTTGCTTATTTCCCCTCTGAAGGTTGTAATCTTTTAGAAATTCCACTAAATAATTCTAGGGGACAAATGAGTAGAGTTACACTGTCAACTAAAACTAGATAGTTTGAATCCACTAGACGCTCTGTTAAAAAAAAAGAAAGAAAAATGGTCAGTCTCTTCCCAAGCGATTTCAAGCCTCTAAAACTCTCTGGAGGGTCACATATGAGTTGATTCTGACTTGATGGCAATGGGCTGGGAATAGTTGTCCTAGATCATGCAGGTAATTTATTTCAGTGAGAAACATTCAGACAAAAACAAATAAATTAACACTAATTCTCTACCTAAATTAGGTCCACAGTGTGCAAAGTCATACTTATATCTTTCTTATTTGTGTTTATTTAGGTTACAATTTTCTCCAGTGGCAGCTTTTCATCTTTCATTTTTATCTGTTTACTTTCCCAGTGTTAATACTGACATTGAAGTTTTTATTCTGAGTTAATAGTCATTGTTCTCCTCTTCTTTAAATCCTCTCTCCTTTTTTGTCCTTATTCCAGACACTTTTTTTGGTCACTCACTTTGGTTTCTCTGCAAAATTGTTTTTAATTGTGAACTGGAACTAACATTATTGTTATATTTTACCATTCATAATATTAATTATAGGCATTCAGTGAGTCCAAGGATGCATTTTATTGAAACTGAAAATGGCAACAAAATCACATTTTCTTATTCTGTTTCTACATGTGTCTTTATTTCCCCAGTGTGCTGAGTTTTACGTGTTTTGTGTGAAATGTTTTATACAAAATTAATTGTACTCAATAACAAGTTTATAATCCTGTGTCAGCCACTGGGTACTTAAGCAAGAAAGCCTAATGTTCTCTGAAAATAAATGCATCTAATCAAATTTTTCTCATTAGGACACAGAAAAAAAATTAATATTAATATCTGCAGTGGAGGGGTGAAGTAAAGCCCATTTTAAGCAGATTCTTTGTACAAGTGCTTTGTTTTGTATATATTTTGTCAGATTGTTTCATGGATCATTTTCTTTCCTGAGAGCCAGTGTCATGGTCAAGACTATTTTCTCCATTTATCAGTACTCAGATCTGGCCTTAGTAGGCTGGACATTTACAGAAAAAAATGTGTATAACCTAGATTTCACTTCCTTCCTTTATTAGTTAGGTCAAAATTACCAAAAAATAGAAAAATATATCTAGTACTGTACTGAATACAGAAGGATGTTCAAAGTTTTCTTTCTTGAAAATATTTTCTGGACTGTACAAAATGAAATGTATCTAAGGCTATTTTTAATTTTTAAAAAATCAAATTTGGATGCAGTTATAATTTTTACTTGTTGACAAAATCAGGATATTTACAAGTGATGCCTTGTTTACTTTCTAGCTCCATTTTTGAATGAAGTACTTTATCATGATTTTATTAATAACATCTTTTGTACATGCTGGTGTAATGTAATACTTTGTATTGTGATTCAGAACGTGACAATTCAGAGATAATTTCTATTGAATATTTAATACAAACTTAAGTCAGTTATCACATTGCACTGAAGGAGATTGCTTATCCTGCTCCCTCTGAACAGCTGGTGGATTCGAACTACAGGAGCACCAGGGATCTCTGGTGGCCTACTGGCAAGAAGCTGTGCTGCAATCCCAAAGGCACATAGTTCGAATCTACTAGCTGTTCCGTGTGAGAAGGATAGGCAATCTCCTCCTGTGCAATGAAATGCCTCTGAAAACCCGCTGAGGGTCAGCTATGGGTCAACTCTGACACAGGTACACAAAACCAAGTCAGTTATTTTCCTTTCTATTATTCATAGGGTTGCTATGAGTCATAGTTAACTCAACAGCACCTAACAACAACAACAACAGCAAACTTTAGGGTACTAAATTAAAAATCTGGAACCATAACTTGTTGTTGTTAGGTGCCAGCAAGTCAATTATGACTCACAGTGACTCTAAGAACGACAGATCTGAACCCTGTCCTATCCTGTGCCATTCTGAAAGTCTCTAACACAGTTGATCTGTTGCACCAGCCATTGTGTGAGTCCACCTGGTTGAGGGTTTTCCTCTCTTTCACCATCCCTTCACCTTCCCAAACTTAATGTCCCTTTCCAATGAATAGCTGCTTTTACCAATATGCCTAATGTATGTGAGACGAAGTTTTACCATCTTTGCTTTCAAAGAGAATTCTGGGTGCACTTTCTCCAAGATATATATGCTTTTTCTTTTGGCATTTCATGGAATATTCAGTACAATATTCTCCAACATCACAGCTCAAAGGCATCAATTATTTTTATCATAAATATTTATTGTTCAGCTCTCAGTCACATACCAAATGATACAAATTTTCATCCAAATTGAAAATACCATAGCTTTGTTCCTCTTTGCCTCCCCTCCCCGCCAGTTCCCTTTTTCCTTTGGGAAAAAAGTTTTTTCATTGTTATACAGCTCCCCCCATCCCAGCCAGACTACTTTACTATGCAGCTCTTATTCTGGACTCTTGTCATGCTAATAATAGCTAATCACAATAAATGAATGGAAATCCAAGTTATTTATAAACTTTCATTAAAATAGCAATTAAAACAAAACAAAGAATACTACTGACCCTAGAAATTCCATATGACCCAGCTATCCCACTCCTAGGAATATAGGAAATTAGAAATGAAACACAAAAAGATTTGCACACCAGTGTTCCTAGCAGCATTATTCCCCATCACAAGCACATGGAAACAGTCCAAATGTCCAACCACAATTGAGGTAGAGGAATAATCATAGGGTTGCACAATTTGATGGATAGAGGGAGGGATGGATAAAGGAAATGGGACAGAGCTTTGTGAAAAACAATGTATATGAACTTTGTGAGTAAACCAGTATAAAATAAAAACTTTAGCCACAATTTGTTGTGGTCTGCATAGTCAAATGCCTTTACATAGTGAAACACAGATGGACATTCCTCTGGTACTCTCTGCTTTCAGCCAAGGTTAATCTAACATTAACTACAGTATCCTTTTTACCACGACCTCTTCTAAATTAATCCAGCACTTCAGGCAGTTCTCTGTTGATGTGATGTTCCAGTAGTTTTTTTTATAATCTTCAGCAGAATCTTGCTTGCATGTGGTATTAATGATATTGTTCAATAATTTCCACAGTTTGTCAGATCACCTTTCTTTGGTATGGGAACAAATATAGATCTCTCCCAGTCAGTTGGTCAAGTGGTTGCCCTCCAGATTTCTTGGCACAACTTGGTGAGCACATCCAAGGAAGTAGATGTTTGTTGAAATTTATTAATGGGTATACCGTCACCTCATGGAGACTTATCTTTTTGCCAATTATTTCAGAGAAGCTTGAATTTCTTCATCACCACAGGCTCTTGCTCATACATTGTTTCATGAAACTCTTCTATGTCTGCCTATTCCTTTTTGTATAATGACCATATACTAGCCTAGGTGTAGTTTTTGAATATAGGTCTAGGAATAAAAGCTACTGAAATTTATTTTGAAGATGAAACATACATACATATTCATATCTATCTCTCTACGGTGCTCTGGTGACCTAGTCCATAAGGAGTTGCTAACACAAAGGCCACATATTTAATTAAATTTTAATTCATTAGTGATTCTTTGAGAGAAAACTGGACAATCTCTTCTTTGCAACTTAGAACTTTGAGAAGCCACTATAGGGTGAGCTCTGAGTAAGAAACTAAAATGTATAGGAGCTCTGGTGGCCTAGTGGCAAGGAGCTTCACTGTCATCCTAAAGGCTTGCAGTTCAAGGCCACTATATGCTCTGCAGGAGAAGCATGGTCCCTCTCCTCCTGTAAGATTAACTACTTCTGAAAAACTGCCAGAGGATTAGCTATGGGTCAGTTCTGGCTTGACGACACACAACAGCAACAGAACTAAGGTGTGTCTAATCCAAGTCATGGCATTTTCAATTATTTTGATGCATTTGAAAGTTGGACAATATATAAGGAAAGAAAACAATCATTATCTTTGAGTTGTTGTCTTGGAAAAAAGTAATGGATATCCCATGGACTTTCAAAAGAACAATCAAATCTGTTTTGAAGTAAGTACAACCAGAGTGCTTCTTGGAAGGAAAAGAAGGCAAAACTTCACCTCACTTATTTTGGATGAATTTTTATAGCTGTTGATGAGAGAGATCATTCTGAGAAGGCAGAAGGTTGGCAAAAGAGAAGATCCAAATGAGATGGCTAAACTCAGTGACAATTAAAATGGAATTGAATATGACATAAATGATGAGGATGATGCAAGATAAGGCAGGTCTGTTGGTCATAGCGTTGCCATGGGTCATAGTCAATTTGAAGTTTATTTCAAGTGTGCCTAATCTTATCACATGGGTCCTTAAAAGAAGAGCTCTTTCTTCAGCTAGAGAAATATTGGATCTCAAATAAAAGGAGAATTTCACATGTAATTCTTAGCTCTCACAAAGAAGGGATCATTTGCAAGAAACAAAATTCTAAGAGCTAAGGACAATCCCTGTCTGACAGCCAGCAAGGAAAATGTACCTTCAGTTCCACTATCACAAGAATCTGGCTTCTGTCTGCCTCCTGACTGTGCTCAGAAAGAGATTCTTTTCTAGGATTCTCACATTAGAGTGTAGATAGTCAATGCCTTGACTTTTGGTTTGCCAGAACAGAGAAAAAACAACTGAATCACCCTCTAAGATTTTAGACCTGAAGCAATGTGAGATGATAGGTTTGTTTAAGGCCTTGTGGTTGCTAGCTGTCTTCTCAACTCCTGGAGACCTAATGCTGTTGTTGTTGTGTAGAATTGGAACTGACCCATAGTTGACCCTCCTCAGGTGGGTTTTCAGAGGCAGTTAATTGCATAGGAGGAGATTTCCCATCCTTCTCCTGTGGAGCAGCTGGTGGATATGAACCATGTGCCTTTGGGATTGCAGGTGACCTCAAGGTACAACAGAACAAGTTGTTCTGGAATAATTGCTATCCACAAAGACTAATTTCTGGAAGACAACCATTCTACTTTCCTTTCTAGGTGTTCATCTAGAAGTTTTCATTGAAAACTGTTTAGATTTAGCAACATGAAACCTTCTACAGATAGGTGATGGTTGTGCATGAGCATGATAGTTGTGGTAGTGAGAGAAAATGAAAGTTTAACCTAGCTGTCCCAATAAATGTAAGAAGGCAAGTCTTGTTCCAATATCTGGGACTCCAAAGCAAATCAACCACTCACCAATGATACCCAAACTCTCAAAGACATAGTATTTCCTTCTTCAGAGCTGAAGCCAGATGACTAACATGAAAAATTGGGATCATCACAGAAAATGAAAAAGCCCTCCTATTTTGGTCTTCAGACTTTTCCAAATAAAGCTGCAGCCTATACTCAAGAGAAGTTTAAAAGCAGCCTCTTACTAACAGAATCAATCTTCACAGTACCCCAGTGTTTTCGTGAATGATGTATTGGGCTTCTCTGCAGGGCCAGATGTTGATGTGGACTTTTATTTGCTGGACAGGAGATTATAGAGGACTCTCAATATAAAAGTGTCCACTCTGGATTTCATTAGGGAACAAATGAGCTACGGCCAGTCCTGGGGTTTAAATAGGGAGCCAGCCTCACACCACAGCTGTTTCTTCTTCTTTTCCAGTTCAAGGGGGGAGGGAGGGAGGAAGAGTGCTGTTCGAAATTGACCAGGTCTCCTGTCTACCCCCTACTGGTCTTTCTGGCTGCCCTTTGATTTCAGCTGGTCCCCAGCTGTCCCTGCATCCTGTCTCCCTTGTCCCTTTCCTGCTTCCCTTATAACCTACATCCTTATGACCCCTACTCATGAAGGGAAGGATGAGAACCAAGAGAGAGCACAGCTCCTCTGTCACTTTCAATCACTGTTAATACATCTTTGTTTTCTTCTGATAAGGACCCAAAAATTCCAATAGAGGGTAGATTAAATTTTGTGAAGACATTTTATCTGATTCGGCAATTTGTTTTCCTGTCCCCCACAGCAGATTCAGTCAAACTTTCATCCACAGGATTCTTAGGGATATTTTCCCTTGCCTAGGTACAACTGAAAATCACAATGAGCAAAAGACTTTATTTCTACCTCAGTGATTTTTTCCAACCTTTCTCATTCTGTGTATTATCCAATGTGCACTATACAAAGGAACACTCCACTTTTACTGATTCTAAATTTATTACCTTTCTAATTTTATTGCATTTATGCTCAATGTTTTATGCATAGAGGGGTTTTTTTTTGGCAGCCTGAATGTCTACTAGGAGATGTTTCCAAAACTCAGTCTTGGTGGTAATCGATAAACAAGAAGAACTTTTGCCAGAGACATTCGTCTTCGTGTTTTATTCTTTTTCAGCAACATAACCTGAAAGGATGAGTGTAAACCTTTAACTAATGCAAGGCCTGTGGGTGTTACTGCAAGTCCATTTAACACTGTTAAAAACTTTTTTTTTTAATCAAAGCTTTCAAAAACTTTTTTCCTATGTAAATCAATAACTTCCTACAAGAAATGGGTATAACCTTTTGTGAGGATTCACTTACTTATTGATGCTATGGGAAAATATCTGAGTAGAATGTTTTTGACCATAAGTGGCTGTTATAAAGCATGGATTTTGTATTTCCCAAAGTTCTCAGAGAGCTTTACTAGAATTTCTCTCATATCTTTAGTTATCCACTTACCTTTTCTCTTTAAGTCTAAAATAGAGCTTCTCTTTAAATCTTAATTTACATGTACATATTTTGAGGACATTTTAAAAATTCAGATTTTGATTGAGTACTTTTACAAGGAAATTTGTGCTTTTGCTTTCCTGAAACATGCCTTTTAGAGATGCATGTTGTTTCTCAGGGATCACACTGTGAGTGTAAGACTCTATGTAAGTTAAGAACACGGATGCCGATTCAGACAGAACTGGGCCTCTTCGGGTTCTGCCATTCACTGGCAGGGTTCTTTTAGGCAAGATATTTATTGTTTCTTTATCTTTACTTATTCATATGAAATATTATATACCTAAGAGTTTTCCCTATCTCTCCTCTGTCATTTTGTCAAACTGTAGCCTGTGTGGTGCCAAGATAATAGAAGCTATCCTATTGGTATTTCAAATATCAGCGAGGTCACTCCTGGTGGACAGATGTCAGTTGAGCTTCCAGATTAGGGCTAAGATGCTGCACTGGCCTGGCCATCCACTTCTGAATAATGAACCCTCAAGAACCCTACGGACAGTGTGAAACTATTTATAGTGCTGGAAGATGAACCCTGAAGGTTGGAAGATTCTCAAAATATGACTTTAGAAGAGATGCCTCTTCAGTGTCAACTCTATGTTAGTAATGCAGATGGAGGAAAGCTTTCACCTGACGAAGGAACTTCATGTGTTCACATGGCATGAATCAAAAAGAGGAGAAGCGGATACACGCATAACAGCACATAAATGCAGCAATAGGTTAAGCACAGTAGAGTTTGGAAAGATTGGCGAAATTTCCATCTGTTGTGTACAGGACCACTGTGAGTTTGAGTCAATTTGAAGGCACAACGATAGTTTTGCATTTAGTATAGCATGAAATAATACAGGCTGACCTAGTAATTAGTGAGAAGTTGCATTGCTAACCTAGATATATGGTGGTTTGAATCCACCAGCTGCTCCATGGAAAAAGATATGGGCAATATAATCCCATACAACTCACAGTCTCTGAAAACACAGTGAAGGGTGATCTATGAGTTGGTTCCAACTCAACAGCACATAACAACTACACCAAAAATAAATACTGGGCAGAGTGCCTAGTCCATAGGAAACAATAATAAATGACTGTTGTTATTATATTTTCTCTCTCATTCACTCATCTCCAATTTAGCTTTTTATCTACTACTCGGCACCTAATAGCTTGCCTCTGGAAACCCTATGAACCTGGAAAGAGGATGAAAGGCACCCAAGCGTCGAGGACTCTCCTTCATGGGGTCGCTATGAGTCACCTGTTACTCGACAGCACTCTACAACAATAATATCAACATAGAGAGATCAGCTGGCCCAGTAGACAGAAAGTGATGCTACCAAGCCAAAGGTGGGTGACTTTTAATCCACAGCCCTGGGGCCTGTCTTTCATTGCTTTTGTTCAGACATTCCTCTAGGTCATATAGCCCTGGTATACAAGTTGCCTTACTGCAGTCACTTGTGGTTGTTGTGAGGCTGAACACTGTGACACTGATGTGTCAAATGCATTAATGTTTGGCTACCCAATACGGACAGAGAGTGGGGTGGAGCTCCCCGATGAAAGCAAGCATGGAAGGAAGAGTGGCATCCACTTCCATAATAGCTTGTCTCCGGAAACCCTGTGAACCTGGAGAGAGGATGAAAGGCACCCAAACTTTGAGGACTCTCCTTCATAGGGTCGCTATGAGTTGCCTGTAACTCGACAGTACTTAACAACAACAACAACTCAGCACCTAGGTATATCATAGGAAACAAATTTTGTAAAAATATTATTGAAACAGTGAAAGGACATTGACAGTGATGAAACAGTGGGAGAATTCTGGGCCAAAAGTTTGTTGATTGTTTGCTCTTATCAGCACAGCATTAGTCTGTCAGTTTTTTATACTGAGATAACTTGTGGGTTGCTATGATACTGACAGCTATGCTACTAGAGTTTCAATTGCCATCAGAGTCCCCCAGAGTGGGGAGGTTTCAACAGACTTCCCAGATTAAGACAGACTTTGATGCAAGATTGGCCATCTACTTCCAGAGGAAAAAAAATACCAACCACAAACAAACACAAAACCAAAACCAAAAAAAACCATTTTGTAAACCTTATGAGCAGTACAGGAACACGGGCAGCTAAATTGTTAGAGTTAGAGCCCAGATGGAAAGACACTAAAATATGAGGATGGATTGACATAGTGACTGCAGCAATGGGTGCAAACATGTTAGAGAAGATAAGGATGGCATAGGATAGGACAGGGTTCAGATCTGTTGTTCATAGAGTTGTTATGAGCAATAGTCAACTTGACAGCACATAAGAAGTCGGTTAGAGAATTCCTGGAATGTTTTATGATTGTAGGAGAGTGCTTAAGCATGGAGCTGGGGGGAATAACCCTTAAAGTCAAATTCCAGTTCCAAATCATTGCCTTCATGTTGGAATCAACTCATAGCTGATGCTCTCATAAGTTTTTCAGAGGCTCTAAATCACATGAGAAGAGATTTCGCATCTTTCTCCCAAAGATCAACTATGGATTTGAACTATTAAAGAGGTGCACCTCTGGGTTAACAGCATAGCTCCTTACAGACTACATCACCAGAACTCCCTGGTCTTTAGAGTAGATGATGTATGAGCCTGTTTCTGATGGTAGGAGTGAGCTGAATTCAGATACCTCTGTGTTCTAGATTACTGCTCAAATACCTATATGTTTAAGTGTAAACATTGCATTTGGGGTCAATTTCCAGACAGCTGAAAGACAAGAGAATGTAACCAATGCATTGATGTCTCTTCAAATACTGACTTTAGTAAAAAAAGCTGCCAGCTGACCCACAGATACATAATTTAATACATTACTTTTGTATGGCTTTTTATAATTTATCATGCTTTCACATATTTTTCTTTTGTTTTATCCTTAAATTTCCCATGTGATAAGAGGCACCATTTCCATTTTCACAATGAGGACACTGAAGTTCATATAGACCTAGAAGCCAGCACCAGTGAGTGATAGAACTAATCACTCCCAGAATGTTGACCTCAAATCCAAGGTACTTCCACAGCTGCCCACTGCCCTCCAATAAGAAAATTTGAAATGTCTCTGAAGTATAATGTGCATGTTCAAATTTCACATTGATCTGGATTGTTGTTGTTGATTGCCACTGAGTCGAGCACAACCCTAAGAACAAAAGGCCTGAAGCCTTTCTATAACTATCGTCATTTAACCAAGTTCATAGTGTTTCCAGAGGCCATTCTCCTCTACCAATGTGTCTGTGTGAAATAAATTTTTTTGCTTCTTTCTATTCATGTTTACAAAACAGGAGAAAAAAAATGTAAGAAAGGAACTGAGTTGAATGTTAGTGAATATTATGATCAAATTGGTTATGACCAAGAGTGGAAATTCAGAAGATCAAAATTCCTATATTGTCAAACACATTTTTTTATATGTAGGAAAGAAGAAAGAAGACAATATTAAGGAAAAAAAAAGGAACAAAAGAACAGTCTGATTCACTATAATAAAAATTTCTCTTTCTTCTTGCCTTTTCTTCCTAAATTGCCAAATGTATTTCTTTTCTGCCTCATAATAAAAGAGAATTTTAGAGTTGGAAAGTGGTTGAGAGATCAACCATATAAATAAACATATATTTTCCATATGAGTAAATAAATAGCAGAGAGGTATAGTGGTTTAGATAAAAATATCCTTAAGAATTTTTGCCTCCTCATTTCCAATTTGCTCTCATCTCATCACATGAAATTGCTGTCCTCCTATCTTCTTTAATTATAAGTTACAAGATTAAGATCAAAATGCAGAACAAAAAAAAAAAAGCAATGTATCTATATAAGGCCTTAAGTAGTGGGATCTACCAGCTATTCATTTTGCTCTTTATCTGTTACATAAGATGGCTTATGAATATTAAGGACAACTAGTAGACATAATGTTGGCTGGGCCAATTGTAACCTTTTATCTTTTATAATAGGAAGATATCATTTACCCTAATATGCTGTCTCACGCATGTGATTTCATTATGTCATATTACAATTCCATGTTTTTCTCACTGCTGGTTTTTCTTGAATTGATTACCAGGGCTTTCTTTCAAGACTATCGTTTGTATATGCCATTGAGTCACCTGTGACTCATAGTGACCTTGTGTACAATACCTATGAACCTTGCCCTATCCTGAGCCAGTCTTAATGACTCCAACACACTTACTTCCATTATCCCATTTACTCAGACAGTAGATCTTATCCAGGGTCTTCCTCTCTGCACCATCCCTCCAATCTTCCAAGCATGGTGGCCTTCTCCAAGGGCTGCTCCTTCCTGAACACATGCTCAAAGACTGTGAGGCAGAACTTCAAAATCCTTGCTTCCAAGGAGGAACTGGTTTCACCCTCTCCAAGACAGATCTGTTTGTTCTCTTGGCGATCCATCATTTAAGACTCTTCTCCAGCACCACAACTCAAAGACATCAATTATTCTGTCATCCTTAGTTATTGTCCAGCTCTCTGATACATAGCAAATAATTGGGAAAATTATGGCCTGGATCAGGCACATCTTAGTCCCTAGTACTTTCGAGAGGTCCCCAGTGCAATTTGTTTTTTGATTCCCTGATTAGTAATGCCAAAAGCCTTGACTGTGGAGCTGAGCAAGTTGTAATTGTTAACAACCTCAATATCTTCTCAATTTATCATGATGTCACTAACGGGCCCAGTGGTGAGAATCTTTGTTTTTTTGATGTTGAGCTTTAATCAATATTGAAGACTACAGTCCTTGACTTTCTGCAGCAAACACTTCAGATCATCCACATTTTCAGCAAGTAAGGTTATGCCATTTGCATATTGCAGGTTGTTGATGAGTCTTCCTCCAATCCTGATGCCACATTCCTCCTCTTAAAGCCCAGCCTCCCAAATGATCTCTTCAACACACAGATTGAAAAGATAAGAAAACAGGACACATACCTGAAGCTCTCCTTTGCAGATTTGGAACCATGCAATGTTTCCTTGCTTTGTTCTGAGGACTGCTTCTTGGTTCAGGTGTAGGTGTCACACAGGCACAATCAAATGTTCTGGAATTTCCATTCTTCTCAAGGATAGCCACAATTTGTTGTGATTTGCACAGTCAATTACCTTTCCATAGCACATGAACAGCAGATAGACATTCCTCTAGTACTCTTTGATTTTGGCTAAGATCCATCTGACATTAAGATCATGTCTCTAGTGCCACACATGCTTCTAAACCCAGGCTGTATTTCTGATAGTTCTTTGTTGATATCCTGTTCCAGTCATTTTAGAATCATCTTCAGTCGAATTTTGCTTGCATGTATTATCGTTAGGTAATTTCCACACTCTTTTGGATCATCTTTTTTTTTTTTTGAAAGTGAATAAATACGGGTCTCTTCCAGATAGTTGGCCTGATTTCTTGGCACATACATCCTGGTGAGTATGTCCAGAACAGCATTTATTTGTTTATATATGTTAATTTTCATTTCATTAGTTTCTGGGAATTATTGGGGTTTTTTTTCCCAATTTCTTCAGAGCAGCTTGGACTGTCTCCTTCATCACCATTGCCTCTTGATCATACGTTGTTTTGTGAAATTCTTTTTTATCAGCCAATTATTTTTGGTATAGTGACTCTGTGTATTCCTTCCATCTTTTTTTAACACTTCCTGGATCATTCAATATTCTCCCCACAGCATCCTTAAGTATTGTAACTAAATAACTTGAATTTGATCTTTAGTTCCTTCAGCTTAAGAAATGCTGAACCTGTTTGACCCTTTTGATTTTATGACTCCAGCTCTTTGCACATTTATTTATAATACTTTGCTTTGTCTTCCTGACCTGCCCTTTGAAATCTTCTGTTCAGCTCCTTCACTTCCTGCTTTCTAGGAACACCCAAACCATCAACCTTTTTGCTTGAAACCAAGTGCATAATTATTTGTGTCACTCCAGGAATCCTTATGCTAATTGAGTGAAAGATGAATTCTGTTATCCAAACAGTGCCAGTCAGTGTCTTTTAGTGACATTGAAATGTGCAAAATGGGAGAAAAGAAGCCACAAATGAGAAGAGCCTATGAAGAAAAGAGACAGAGTTAGAGACAAACCATGCTAATAAATACATTTTTGTCCTCTGTACGGCAGTTCTTTTCTCAGACAGATAAGCCCTTTGTTGAACTATTTGAGCTTCTCCTTAGATACTTGCAAAAAGAAGTCTGGCTGGTAGGTCCTTCTATTGTCTGAACATACTGAAGAGAGTCACCAAAGCACCTGCTTTTCAAGAGTCTGTGTCTAAGCCTTCATGAACTTTTTAAAGTCCAAACACAATTTTAAATTCCCATCTTCCCCAAAACATATTCACCCTGTTTATTACTGACAGTTTTATCTACTGTTTCACATATATCTATTATTTTATACTATCAAATCTGTTTTGTTAGACGAGCACTAATGTCGTTGCTAGAGTTAAGTGCCATCAAGTTCAATTAGACTCATCAGGATGCTATGTACAGTGAAACAAAACCCTACTGATCCTGCCCCATCCTTGTAATCTCTGCTGTGTCTCAGCCGAATTTTGTAATCAGACTGTATCAGTAGTGTCATGGATGTAACAGAGCGAGTCCCCAAAAAGATCACCGAGCCAATTAGCCAAATTAACAAAGTTTATTTCGAGTTCGAACCTGGGCCCCTGTGTGCTAACACAGCAGCATCCACCCGAGAGCCCCGAGCTGGTGCAAGCTTCTACCTTTTATACATCTGTTACTTCTTTGTCTAACTATACATGCTATGATCGGCTATCTATAGCAGTAAAGAGTAATAGTTTGCTTTTAATTGGTTAGCTATAGCTCAAGGAAGAGGTTTGGAGACTTGTTTGAACCCGATTGGTAAGAAAATGGTTTGGAAACCTATTTGAATCTGATTGGTTACTTCAAATATAGGGAAGTTTCTTACCCTTACAAAAAGCCCCTTACCCTTACAAGGAAGAAGAATTCCACTTTATGGCAGTTGACTAATCAGGGTGTGATTTACCTCAGGTGGAGTTTGTTGGCTAGAAACTACTCAAGCGGGTGGGGTGGGGGGTAGCTGCACTTTACCAGAAACTGAGTTTCTGATACTCGGTTCTTACAATGGAGGGTCATCATTGACCTTCTATGATATTGTTTTCCAAGAACTGACCCCTCCGAGTAACGTGCTCAAAATGTGTAGAGTCTCACCATTCTTGTTTCTATGCAGCTCTCTGGCTGCATTTCTTCTAAGTTTGGTTTATTTGTTCTTTTGGTGGTCCATGGTATGTTCAATAATTTTCTTCAAGATGACAATCCAAAAGCACTAATTCTTCTTCAGTCTTCCTTATTCATTGTCCAAACTGTTGCAGACCAAGGGTAAAGTTTTTATAATTATTAATAATGAGACAGATAACCAGAAATGAGATAAAACAGAGAGTGTAAAAGACAGGGGACCAGCAGTTCCATTGACTGAAGAGCCTCAAGCCACACCTCTCTGTGTATTTATTGAGAATCAAGGGAAGTAAAGCATAGAGAGAATTCTCTTGTAAATGAAGCTGAATTTTTCTCTATTGTAAACCTAATACTTTAGCTCAGAAAATAAGTATTTCATACCTATTAACACTCCCTCTCTGGGGGCCCTAGTTGTCTCTTGTCTGCAGGAAACAGCTCATTTTCTGTGATCTCTCTTTTCTGTCACAAGAGTATTCCTAACTTATAAATTTGTAATCCCTTCAATTCCTGAACAAGCATAAGGTTTTTCATATAATATTTAGTATGAACTTTGGCTTCCCATACCAAACGTCTCCTGCATATGAAGTGCATGACTTGGATTACTTGCATCTTAGTCTGTTAAGAGGTATTTTTACTCTTTATCACTTCAAAGTTTGTTGGCAACAGATTTTCCCATTGTAATACACTGTTTGATCTCTTGATTGCTATTGCCATAAATATTGGCTTTGGATTATAGTAAAATGCAATTTTTAAAACCTAATTTTGTATGTTTGTTTATTTGGGTTTATAATTTAACATTTTATCATTCACATGTTGTTCATGTTGGTATGTGCCGTCAGGTCACCTACAACACATAGCGGTCTTATGCACTACAGCTCTAAAATCTGCCCTGTCCTGAATAGGTCTGACTGATTCCAACACACCTACTTCCATTGCTCTAGTTACTGTATCAATCCATCTCATCCAAGGTCTTTCTCTCCTGTGGGGTCCCTGCACCCTTCCAAGCATGTTGTGCTTCTTCAAGGACTGGTCTCTCCTGGCCACATGCCCAATATATGTGAGATAGAGCTTCAAAATCCTAGCCTCCAAAGAGAAAATTGGTTTCACCTTCTCCAGGATAGACCTATTTGTTTTCTTGGTGGTCCATGGTATGCTCAAGACTCTTCTAGAGCACCACAACTCAAAGTCGTCAGTTCTTCTGTGAACATTAGTCATTATCCAACTCTCTGATGCATACCACATAATTGAGAATACCATGATCTGGATCAGGCATATCTTAGTCAATAGGCTGACATCATTGCTTCTCAGTACTCTGTAAAGGCCCCTTACACTAGATTTTCCCATGCAATTCATCTTTTGATTCCCTGCTGGTGTCAAGAGTGTTGACTGTGGAGCCATGTAAGCTGTGATTTGTGACAACCTCAATCTCTTCTCCATTTATCATGGTGCTGCCAATTTGCCCAGTGATTAGAATGTTTGTCTTTTTGATGTTGAGCTTCAATTCATATTGAAGATTATAGTCCTTGATTTTCTGCAGCAAGCAATTTATTTCACCCTCATTTTCAGTAAGCTAGGTTGTGTCATCTGCATAACATAGGTTTTGAATAGTTTTCTTCCTATGCTGATACCACATTCCACCTTATAAAGCCCAGCCTTTCAAATTATCTGTTCTGCATATAGATTGAAAAGATGTGGAGACAGGACACATCCCTGACACAGTTCTTTCCTGATTTTAAGCCACACAGTGTTTCCTTGCTCTGTTCTGAGGACTGCTTTCTGGTCCAAATATAGGTTTCATGTAAGCACAATCAAGTGTTCTGGTATTCCCATTTCCTTCCAGGTTAACCACAATTTATTGTGATCTACACAGCAAAATGCCTTTCTTTGCATAGTCAATGAAACACGGATAGACATTCTTCTGGTACTCTTTTTCTATTGGGAAGATCCATCTGGCATTACAGATAACATCTTTAGTGCTATGACCTCTTCTAAACTCCACTCTTATTTCTGGTAGTTCTCCATCAATGAATTGTTCTGTTGTCTTTGGATAATCTTCAGCAGAATTTTGCTTACCTGTGATGTTAGTGATTGTGTTGTTGTTGTTGTTCTTGTTGTTATGTGCCATCGAATCACTTGCGACTCATAACAACCATATCCTGTGCCAACCTAGCCATCTCAAACACACTCATTCCCACCACTCCAGTCACAGAATCGATCCATCCATCTCCTCAAAGGTCTTCTTCTCCTTCGCCGCCCCTCCACTCTGCCAAACATTATGTCCCTCTCCAAGGACCAGTCCCTCCTTGCAACATGCCCAAAGTATATCAGACGAAGCTTCAGAATCCTTGACTCCAAGGAGCATTCTGGCTTCACCTTTGCCAGGACAAACCTGTTTATTCTCCTAGCAGTCCATGATATATTCAACACTCCAGCACCACAGCTCAAAGGCATCAATTCTCTTTCTATCAGCCCTAGTCACTGTCCAGGTCTCTGATGAATAGCACGTGATTGCAAAGACTATAGCCTGGATCAGGCACACCTTAGTCTCCAGCCTGACGTTGTTGCTCTTCGGTACTCTTGAGAGGTCATTCACATTTGACTTTCCTAATGCAATTCATCTCTTGATTTCCTGGCTGCTGTTACCAAGAGTGTTGACTGTGGAACCAAGTAAACTAAAACTGTTAACTATCTCAATCTCTTCACCATCCATACTGATGCTGCCAGTTGACCCAGTGGTTAGAATCTTTGTTTTCTTGATGTTGAGCTTCAATCCATATAGGAGGCAGCAGTCCTTGACCTTCTGCAGCAAGCGCTCCAGGTCCTCCTCAGTTTCAGCAAGCAGGGTTGTGTCATCTGCATAACGCAGGTAGTTGATGACTCTTCCACCAATCCTATTGCCATATTACTCCTCGTACAGCCCAGCAACTCAGATGATCTGTTCTGCATACAGACTGAAAAGGTATGGAGGCAGAATATGTCCCTGATGGACCCCCTTCTTGATTTTGAACTTTGTAGTGTTTCCATCCTCTGTTCTAATGACTGCCTCTTGGTCCAAGTATAGGTTTCACATTAGCACGATCAAATGTTCTGGGATTCCTGTTCTTCTCAGAGTCAGCCACAGCTTGTTGTGATCCACACAGTCAAAAGCCTTTGCATAGTCAGTGAAACACAGATAGACATTCTTCTGGTATTCTCTGATTTCTGCCAAGATCCATCTAACATTAGCTATAATAACCCTAGTACCATGACCTCTTCTAAATCTAGCCTGCACATCTGGCAGTTCTCTGTTGACATACTGTTCCAAACGTTTTTGGATAATTTTCAGCAGAATCTTACTTGCATGTGATATTAGTGATATTGTTCTGTAATTTCCACACTCTATTGAATCACCTTTGTCTTTTTTTTTAATGGGAATACATATGGCCAGGTGTTTCATATACAAAAACGTATTTTTTAACAATTTCAATATTTTCCCCATTTATCATGAATTTTGTCATGAGAAAACTTATTTTCTCCATTTATAAATACACATTTAGTATGTTTATTGGTCTACTTTTGAGACTATTATTCTTTTTATGTTTAAATTTAATCTATTCTGAAAGCTATATTCTTTGAGATTAAATAATAAATCTTCAAGAAGCAGTCATTAGAACAAAGGGATACTCTGTAGTGTAAAAGCAGAAAAGGTATGAATCTGGGTAATATACTTTTAGCACGTTTATTTAATATGTCTGCTTAACCAGTAATCTAAGAAGCAGGACCATATGAAGGACAAAGTGGCATCAAGTTTAGTGAAAGACTCATCAACAGCCCGTGATATTCAGGTGTGACACAACGATGTCATCTCAAACCATGCTTGGAGAATATGAACATGACTACCATGATGGCCTCTTCCAAGATAGTCTCAGAGTATGTGTTTAATGCAAAATAGTAAACCTGAGAGAACAGAAAAAATGTGAAGATTTTACCTTAAAGATTGTACAGAAAAGGCTGCCTTTCCTATGAAAGATAAATGTGGAGAAGTGTGTTGTAGGATAAAAACCCTGTTCACATTTGCAGAGTGGAAGAAAATGGTTATTGATGGAAAAAGCTCGCCAAAACCAAGCACACTAGCAAGTAAAATGTTATCAAATGTTAACTCTGATGATGTCTTTATTATCTCAAAAGCTATTGTCATTTCAACTTCTACTTTAAATCTATAGAGCTTTTAAATTCCTCACAAATTCGAAATTTACTAAATTAATCTGAGTATTATTTTACTCAATCTGATTGGAGATAGAAAGGTATCATCTTATGCTTAGATATTGAATATTCTATATACTTATTGGCTTAGATAATCTTTATATCTGTCATTGAAATTTGTTAAAGTGGACACAGAGTACCATGATCTACTTTTTTTTATAGTTTTTCTTGCTAAGCCTTGAAAGCCATAGAAGAAAAAAGGAAAAGCAAGAAAGCTACGTACAACACTATCTTTGTTTCAAAATACAAAAGTATAGAACTTTATAGAATATGTGCAATGGAGCTAATGGTTAAATTTAAAGCTAAAGCCTATGCCATTTGCAGAAGAGAGCTTCACTTTTGTTCATGTACCTGATTCCCTACTATTAGGGTGTACAGATTTTATTGGTACTCATCCTGTAAAACAGACATTACATGTGATTTGAACTGTGCTAATTTAGTTTAAAATATTAGTTTGACTGTCATTAAAATCTGTCTTTTGTTAGGTCATTTATATTACTATGAGGTTAATTAAAATAGAATAATGGGTTTATCTGTGTGAAATTTCTACCTTTCATTAGGGTCAAACTTTGAAGGGAAAAAAAAAGAATATATGGTTATTTAAAGCTAATGTTATTAATTAGGAAGAGGATTATTACTCCATCCTACTGGCTCTACAATCACTTCAAATATTCTCATACATGCACACGCCCCCATCACTTCTTCATACTCAAACATAGATACATTCAAACATCTTAACTCAGGAAATAGGATTAATTTATTTAATTTTATTCACGTAATCCAAAGTTCCTTTTTTTTTACACACCATTTTATTGGCTTTCTTTCGCTTCATAAACTTGTGTTTTTCAAAGGAATGGGTGTGAACATGAGATACTTGACAAATATATTACTTCTAAGGACACTAGGTGAAGAAGAGTCTAACAACTCGAAAATCCTCCTTAAATTGGTCTTACATCTCAAATTAAATTGTAACTGACATTTAAGTGCAAATGCTAGAAGTAGAATGATGTCTGAACACCTTTTCTTTAGTGTGAAATGAAAAAAAGGAAAAATAAAATAAAATGTTCCTTCTCCTGTTCCCCCTGCGCACTAAGTAAAACCATTTTACAGGATACTCTTGGGCTTTTGTGAAGCAGAACTCTGAGATGAGAGAGGCAGGCCTGAAGAGGCTCATCGAGTAAGAAGGAAAAGTAACCAAATGGCCCTTACAGAGCAGGATTTGAGGAGAGCAGGTGTGGAGAGATTCAGCAGGCAGTGAGTGAGGTGGGTGCAGAAAGCACTCTGGCACAGCTTCAGATGTCCAATAATTGGAAGGGAAAACAAAGTCGTTTTGAAGCTTTGCTGAAGCCTGTAAATTGCATCCTTCTGTAAGTGACAATTCTATTTTTTTAAAAAAATAAAGATGGCTTTTAGTTAATGTTTTATTTTTTTGAAATTGGCTCTAGGTTTAAAACCAATAAAGGCTGTGTCTTATAATTGGATATTTTAAATTAATACACTGGAAACAGGAGTAACATCCTCTTCCTAAACAGCATGCCTCTGGAAACTCCATGAACTTTGATAAGTGTCAATAATGTTAATATTTGTAGAGGGGTTTCAGGACTTTTATTTATAGAATCACTAGGAGTTTTGCTCAACTTGAAGGCAATCAACAACAACAAATTGATGCATATTTATTTTTATTTTTATGTTTTTAATGTTCTCTTCTTATAGGAAACAAATAGAAATACTTTTACAACTTTCAAAGTTATTTTATTTTAAAAGTTATTAAAGAGTTGTAAAAAAAAACAAGAGCCACAGGGGGATGACCAGGTCTTTATCAACCTTACAAATGGGACCTGTCCCTGTCAACAGTATCAGTGACACAAAACCAATTCCCACGAGGTCAGACATGTTCCCCATACCCACATACGTCTTTGTACTCATCTCAACACCAATCTTACTGCTTTGTTGAGTCCAATGTACAACACAATAGCTCACATATCACACAGAACCATGTTAGAGAAGTCAAAAAGTTATAATCCAGATTAGTAGCAGAATACAGTCAGGATAACTCCTGAAATGTCCTTGAAGGCATCTCAGCCTTGAACATCATGGCTTTAGGTCACCGTTACAAAGTTCTCACTCTTGCAAATTATGACCTCGCCCACTCCAAGGTGTCCAAAAAGGTTGGGAAAAGATTCCTATTTCCAGATCTAATAGTGTAGCAGTTCAAAGGTCTGATCTCATGTCAGGTTACTAGTTCAAACATACCCATTCTTTTCCTAGTGGTGAGATTTCTTTGTAGGTAGCTTGTAGATCCCCTTGGAGATAGGCTAAGATGTCCTATTTACATATTCCTAACCATCTACATGGCAAAGTTAAATGATGACTAAGAATGCCATATTGAGAGAAAACACTACAAGAACCCTGGTGGTGTAGTTCATAATGCATTTTGCTGTTAATTGAAGGTCAATGGTTTGAATCCATTAGCTGCTTTGTGGAAACAAAACAAGTAGTCTCCTCCCATAAAGATTTACAGCCTTGGAAACTTGATGGAAGATCATTGAGAGTCAGAATTCACTCAATGACAGTGGATTTGGGCTCTTAAATATAAATTTTCAGGGAGCTCTCATGGACTAGGGGCAAGAAGCTGTGCTGCAATCTCTAAGGAACATGGTTCGAATACACCAGATGCTTCACTAGATAAGAAGGGGCAATCTCCTCTTGTGCCAGTCACATCCAATTTGATGGTACACAACAACAATGACAGATACAAAGCAGAACAACCTCCCCCAAAACTAAAAAGGAGGTGGAAGGATGTATTTTCATTGTCTTCCTTTATAGATAATTTGAAGAAGAAGTACACTTTGCTTTTTCAATTTTATGCCTCTCTCATTAATATAGACTAGAAAGAAGGATTGGCCATCCACTTCTGAAATAACAGGCCTCAGAAAACCCTATGTACGATAGAGCATATTAAGGTTAGACTAGTAGATATGGCCCCAGAGGCAGAATCTTCTCACTGGGAATAACAAATGAGGAGGAACAGTTGCTAACTGACACTACTGGCTGATCATGGAATGTGAGAAGTATGAATATAGTAAAGTTGGAGATTATTAAGAAGAAATAGAATGCATAACTATTGACACACTAGGCATTGATGAAATGAAATGGCAGGCAAGGGACATTTTGAATCAGATAATCATATGATCTACTACCCTGGAGAAGAAGTGAGGGAAAAATGGAATCGCTTTCACAGCTAAAAAGATCATTTCTAGATCCATCTTGAAATATAATGTTGTGATTGACGGGATAATATCCATTCACATACGAGGAAGACCTGTTAATACCACTATCATTCAATTATATGCACCAGCAATCAGGGTGAAAGAGAAGGAAATAGATGACTTCTACCAACTTTTGCAGTTGGAAATCGATAGAATATGAAACCAAGATACTTTGAAATAATGGGTGTTTGGAATGCAAATGTTGGGAACAGGGAGGAAGGATCAGTATTCAGAAAGTATGGACTTGGTGACAGAAAGGAGGCTGGAGACAGAATAATAGAATTCTGTACAATCAAGGACCTGTTCATTGCATACATCTTTTATAAGAAATATAAACGGCGACTATACCCATGGACTTCAACTGATGATCCACATAGGAATCAGACTGACTACATCTGTGGAAAAAGAGAAACTCAATATCAGCTATAAAAACTAGGCTAGGTGCTGATAGTGAAATAGACCATCAACTACTCCTATGCAAGATCAAATGGAAGCTAATGAAAAACAAATCAAATCCACAGGAAGCAATGTTTGACCTCATGTCTATCCCTCAAGAATTTAAAGACCATATCAGGAACAGGTTTGAAGCCTGGAACACCACTGAGCAAAAATCAGATGATCTGTAGGAGAATATCAAGAATATCATCCATGAAGAATGCAAAACGTCATTGCAAAGACAGAGGAAAAGAGAAGACCAAGATGTCAGAGGGGACTCTGAATATTGAATTACAATGCCAAGAACCCAAAGCAAAGGGGAAACAAATCAAGAAGCTAAGGTGCTGAATCCAATTCTGAAATAGCTTGCCTCCAGAAGCTCTATGAACTTAGAGAAACAATGAAAGTTATACGTGTTCAAGACATTCATTCATAGGATCGCTATGAGTCATACATGACTCGATGGCACTTAACAACAACAAAGAGCTGAACTGAAGATTTCAAAAGGCAGCATGGGAAGACAAAGAAAAGTATGATAATAAAATATGCTAGGAACTGGAGTTGGAAAATCAAAAGGGATGAACTTGCTTGGCATTTCTTAATCTGCAGGAACTGAAGAACGAATTTAAGCTTTGAGTGCAATACTTAAAGATGCTGAAGGCAGAATGTTGAATGACCCAGGAAGCATCAAAAGAAGATAAGTATGAGGATCCAAAGGAGTGGGCAGAGAGGAGAGTAGAGCACTGAGGATGTCCAGGGGTGTGTGTGTGTGTGTGTGTGTGTGTGTGTGTGTGACGATAATCATAAGGTAGCACAATTTGGTCGTTGGAGGGAGCAGAAATATCTGGTGTGAAAAACAATGTATTCTAATTTTGTAAATAAGCCAGTATAAAAGAATAATAAAAAAGATGGAAGGAGTACAGAGAGATACTATAACAAAAAGAACTTGTTGACAAGGAAGAATTTTATGAAACAACGTATGATCTGCTCTGATGTAATTAGCAAAAATCAAGTTCCTAGGAATTGATGGAATATCAATTGACATAACTCATCAAACACATGCTGCCCTTGACACACTCACCAGGTTCTGCCAAGAAATCTAGAGGACAATTACCTGATGAACTGACTAAAAGAGATCCATATTTATTCACAATAAAAGAAAAGTGACTCAAGAGTATAGAAATCATTGAACGAAACCACTAATATCACACACTAGTAAAATCCTGCTGAAGATTTTCCAGAAAAGACTAAAATACTAAATCAGCAGAGAACTGCCAGATGTACAGGCTGAGTGTAGAAGAGACTATGGCACTATGGACATCATAGCCAATGTTAGATGGATCTTGGCAGAAATCAGAGAGTTCCAGAGGAATGCCTGTGTTTCATTGATTATGTAAAGACACTTTACTATGTGGGTCACAACAAACTGTGGCTAACCTTGAGAAGAGTGGGAATCTCAGAACACTCTATTATACTTGTGTAAAACCTACTCTTGGAACAAGAACTAGTCCTCAGAACAGAGCAGTGAAACACTGCATGGCTCAGGATCAGGAAAGTATTCAAAACAGACCATTTGGGAGGCTGGACTTTATGAGGAGGTCACCAACAACCTACATTATGCAGATGATACAACATTGCTTGCTGAAACTGAAGAAAACTTGAGCAATTTGCTGCAGAAAGGCAAGGACTGTAGTCTTCAATATGAATTGAAGCTTCACATCAAGAAAACAATGATTCTCACCACTAGGCCAATTGACAGCTTCATGATAGACAGAGAAAAGTTTGAGATTGTTGATAACTTTAACTTATTTGATTCCACAGTCAACACTCTTGGCACCAGGAGTCAGGAAATCCAGACAAATTGGACTGGGAAAGTATACTGTCAGGGACCTCTGTAGGGTATTGAAAACCAGTGATGTCAGGTTATAGACTAGCGTGCACCTGATCCAGGCTATGGTCTTCAAAATTACTTTGCTATGCATCAGAGAGCTAGATAACAACCAAGGATTATAGGAGAAAGATTGATGTCTTTGAGTTATGGTGCTAGAGAAGAGTGTTGAACTGCCAGGAGAATAAACAGATTTGTCCTAGATAGAGTGAAACCAGCTTGTTCTCTAGAGGTAAGGCTTTTGAGGTTCTGTCTCACAGAGTTTGGACATGTGGCCTGGAGAGACAACTTCTTGGAGAGGGACATCATATTTGCAAGGATGAAGGGACAACTCAGGAGAGAAGACCCAGGATGAGAAGGATTGACTCAGTGACTGGTGGAATGGGATTAGGTTTGTCAGAGACAATAGACTGCCTCAGGATAGGGCAAGTTTTGGAGTGAACATACATTGAGTCACTATGAGCCACAGGTAACTAGATGGCATTTAACAAGAACAATAGTGCTTTATTTACAAACTGAAATGCACTCAGTATTTCCTTGAGAAAGTGCAGCTGGAGCATTCATTTGAGGCAAAGATGGGAGAGTTTTGTCTCATATTTTGGACAAGTTGCTAGAAAGGCTATTCTTTCAGAAGGGATATCATGCTTGGGAACAGGTAGGGTCAGCAAAAAGGAAGAAGACTCCCAATGAGACGGACTGATACAATATCTGTGGGGACGAACTCAAATGTGTGAAGGATAGTAAGTATGGTGCTGGATAAGATAGAGTTTAGATCAACTATTGTTCATAGAGTATCTATGAGTCATACTCAACTCAATAACACTTAAGAACAACAATAATTATCATCAATATATCTTGATTGCATGTTTGATCAATTCAATACTATAAATGTTGGTGAAACTTTGATTTTTTTTTAAATCTTTGACATTAGTAGCTGGTTAATAAATTTGAATAATAGTTATCTACTGGTTTTCCTCTTAGGCATATAAATATTATTACTGACAGTATTGTGATTAAAGATAGATTCTGAAGTGCTCTTTTTGATGATGAATTTGACATTTATCTTCTTTGTCACCCTTGACATGGAAGATTATAAGGTTTTCTTATTATAAATGACCAATGTAAGTGTATTTAAGCTCACTACTGTCTACAATATTCACTTTTATACATTTAAATTTTAATAACCCCCATTTTTCTAGATTTACTAGCTGTACATTACATGCTGTGCTTACTAATGGCTGTTTGCAGATATATGTTTATTTTGTTATCATTTTGAGTTATGACACATTAGAAATGAAGGTCCCCAAATTGGGGCATTATATATGCCACTGGATCAATTCTTTGAGGAAACAACTCTCATCCAGTCATGCTGTGAATGCCTCTTAACCTGAGGACCTCATCATATAGCACTATGTTACACAAGGTTCTCTTGTTACTTATACTATTTTCCATTGGCCAATGTTATAAGAATTAAATCATCACTTTCTTCTTCCTAGTATGTCTTAGTCTGGAAGTTTCATTAATATCTATCTATCATGGATGACTCTGCTGATATTTTAAATAACAGTGACATTATTTCCAGCATTACATAAACACTTGTAGGCAAATTGACAAGCAAGTAGTAGAAGGAATAATTAAATACTATTATTAATTGAGCTCTATTGGCTTAGTTGGTGGTGCTGGCAACCCAAAGACATGCGGTCTGAATCCACCAGGGTTCTAAAGAAAGATGGTCAGTCTCCTCTCACACACTTTACTGCCTCTGAAAATCCACTAATACGTCAGCTATGAGTCAGTTCAGTAATACTTAGGGAGCTGATCTGCTATTCAAAAGGTGGCACCTTTTCAACAGTTAGCATTAACTAGTAGCTCCATGGGAAAAAGATGAGCCATCTACCTCTGTGTGATTTATGGTCTCTGAAACTATTCTGATCAATTCTACTGGAGAACAATGAGAGTGTGGATGTGGAAGGAAGTGTTTAAACGATTGTTTAGTTTCATTTATTTTTGAACCTTTTTATATCAATCAGAAGAAAGAATTACCCAAATTAATCATTAGATAAACACATACCCTAGGGCCAGGACTCATGTGAAAATGTTCTCTTAAGTTAAATTTCAGGTTAACTAAATAATACCTCCAAATCATGACTTCATATGCTCAGTTGCTTATTAATTTTATAAGTTAAGTTCCTGTTATTACTTCCATCTACTGTACTGTTTTTATCTTTCAAAACTCTTACTCAGTCTCATATGAGTCATTTTGTAATTATAAAATTCATAAATGGTTAATCATATCCTTTTGCCATCAAATTCTTTGTTCAGTAGAGGAACTTAAGAGCTCTGTATAGTCAAGCTCATCATCCATAATAATAAAATTTGCAATTGGGCAGCCAGTTTTGAAAAGATTCTTGATTTGTCACAATGTACTACTTAAAATAAAACATTTCTTCTACCTCAAGTATGCTACTGACAGAAATGACAGATAATTTGAAGTAGCATGTTAAAGACATGCATTCACACCAGTATTGCTGGGTTGCTGAATAAATTTGCTTCATTTTATCTTGGACAGGATTTTGATAATTTTTGCCTGAACTAGAAGAAATATTCTTTCTTATATTCTGAAGTTATCTGGGATTTTCTGGTTACAAAGTGAACCTTCTTGTGCTAAATTAAAATAAAATAGAAAATGAAAATGGATTCTCACAAAAATAAATTCTTTGTGTGATGTAAGCATGAGAAAACAGATGTATATTCCTTTAGAATCTTGTGCATTTGGACTGAAATAAACATTCAAGACATGCTACACCTGCTAGAAATTCAAGCCAGCTTCAAAGGAGGATGTGGAGAGAAGAATATTATTGTTGTTGCTGTTGTTGAGTGCTGTCGAGTCAGAACTTGCCTTTAACTGACCCTTCAAAGGGTTTTCAGAGGCAGTAAATCACAAGGGAGGAAATTGTCCATGTTTCTCCCACAGAGCACCTGGTGGAATCAAATCATGTTCCTTTGGGATTGCATCACAGCTTCCTAACGCTAGGACACCATAGCTCTTTAAGAATATACCAGAAAAAAAGTTTACCTCTGTTTTATTAACTATGCAAGGGGATTTGACTGTGTAAGTCATAAAATATTTGAGTAACATTGCAAAGGTGCTCATGCAGGAACCTAAACACAGACCAAAAAACGGTTGTCTGAACAGAACAAGGAGACACATGTACCTTTAAAATAAGGAGGATGCATGCCAGGGATGTATCATTTCACAATCTTAGTTAAACTGTAATGTAAGAAGAATGAAGTATCAGAATTGAAACTATTATTAGCAATCTATAGATTATGCAATCTAGATTGTTGTAAGTGAAGAGAACTTGAAGGACACACCTATGATGTTCAAAGACTACAGCATTTAGGATTGACTACACTTCAACATCATCAACAACAACAAAACCCTCACAACTGTCCAAAAAGCACCATAGAATAAAGATTGAAGTTGTCAAGGTTTTAATTTTACTTAGATCCACAATCAATGCTCAGAGGAGAAGCAGTCAAGAAATCAAATGTGTTTTTCATTGAGCAAATAGGCTTCAAAACCTTACTTGAAAATATTAAAAAGCAAAGCTACCACTTTGAGTACTAAGATGTGTTTGACTCAAATCAAGATATTATCAAAAGCATGTTTTATTTGACAAATCTATTACTAAATATATCTTTTAAAATACTGAAAAGCAACAATGACACTATGAGGACTAAGGTCCAAATGACCCAACACATTGTATTTTCAAACTACTTATGTGTATGTAGGGATCTCTGGTGACTTAGTGGTAAGCAGTTGTGCTGTGGCAATTCAAAGCCACGTGTTTTGAACCCACCAGCTACTCTGTGGGGGAAAGACAAGCAATCATCTTCTCTGAGGTTTATGTTTAAAAACATACTAGTGGGTCAGCTATGAGATTCTGGATACCAACTAGAGTTTCAGCAATGAGTCAGTGCTAACTCCACTGTGTGTGAAACACATGGATGTGAAACTTGGATAATGAACAGGTAAGACTGAAGATGAATTCATGCCTTTGAAATATGGTGTTAGCAAAGAACAGGGACTGCCAGAGAACAAAATTTCATGTTGGAAGAAGGATAACCAGAATGTTCCTTAGACGTGAGGGTGCTAAAACTTTCTTTCATATACTTTAGATATCTTATCAAGAGATAACAGAAATAATATGCTTGATAAAGTGAAAAAAAATCATTGCCATAGAGGCAGGACTAATTTATAGCTTAAATTTCGGCTGGTTTTCAGAGGTTGTAAATCACATAGAAGGAGAGTGTCGATCTTTCTCCCACAGAACAGCTGGTGAATTCAAGCCACTGGTCTTTGGGTGTTCAGCGCACCTCCTTACCTAGTAGGTAAGGAGATCAGAAGATCTTCAGATATAGGGGTTGATGCAGTAACTGCAACAATGGACTCTAATATGATTGGGAGGATAACAGAACAGGGAACTGTTTCATTCTGTTTTACAAAAGGTCATTATGAATCAGAACTGACTTGATGACATTTAACATCTCCGTTTAGACTGTACTTCATTCTTCTTTCTACTTTTGTTTTAAAGAATTCTCTGTTCAAGTATTCATGGAAGATGTATTACTTCATGTGACAAAGCTCAGGATGGGAGGAGAACTAGATTTTCCCTTTCCACATTAACAAGTTTCAGAGTGCTCAGAACATTGTTCTTCACACTTATTACATCCTACCTCTCTATTTAAGGACTGAAAGTGGGAAAGAGGTTTCTACACCTGAGTGTGATAAACTAATGAGATCTACAAAGGTTAGCTCACAAAACATCTATAGGCTTAAATGATGACATTTGAAATGAGTAGATAGTCTAATTTCTACATGAAAATTATTTCCCAAGACTCTCACTATTTCTAATTCAGATTGCTTACATCATAGACAAACAAGAAGTTAAGTAGCAGGAAAATAATGGGTGGATGAAGGTTAATGGGATGAAGTTTTGTTGTACCCATGAATAGAAAATTCAAAATACTGAGCAGAGAGTCCTAAACTGTCTTTGATGTTGAGTAAATATTCCTTTTGTGCTCAATAAACTTCAATCAACTCTTTCTGAGTCAATGTCTGTGTTCCTCCTTTGGAGATATCCAATATTCAGATATTCACTGACTTAATCTAAAGGGAGTACCACTTGGTTCCCTGGGAAAAACTGAGGAGAATTTATGAAAGCTTTAGCATTAGATCTGGATCTTAAAGAATGAGACAAAGCTGTGTGAGAGTGTTTATTTTACAAATACTTTTTGGTCATTTGGGACTTCATGTGGTTTCATTAGATTGTGAGATGGTGATGGTGGGAATCCAAATAGATGAGTTTAAGGGAACAAAAGGATATTGTTGTTGTTGTTGTTATGTGCCGTTGAGTCACTTGCGACTCATAGTGACTCTTTGTACAACAGCCTTAAACCCTGCTCTATCCTCTGCCAATCTCACTGCTTCTGACACACCCATCCCGATTACCCCAGTCACTGAATCAATCCACCTCATAGAGGGTCTTCCCTTCTGCACCATCCCTCCACCCTTCCAAGCATGATGTTCCTCTCCAAGGACCTCTCCCTCCTTACAACATGTTCAAAGTATGTCAGATGAAGCCTTAGAATCCTTGTCTCTAAGAAGCAACCTGGTCTAACACTCTCCAGGATGAATCTGTTCGTTTTCTTGGTAGTCCAGGGTACATTCAATACTCTTCTCCAGCACCACAGCTCAAAGGCATCAATTCTCCTTCTATCCTCCTTAGTCATTGTCCATCTTTCTGATACATAACAAGTGATTGCAAAGACTATAGCCTGTATCAGATGCATCTCAGTCTCCAGAGTGACATCATTGCTCTTCAGTACTCTGGAGAGGTCTAAAAGCAGACTTTCCCATCACAATATTTTTTTTATTTCCTGGCTACTGGTGCCAAGAGTGTTGACCATGGAGCCAAGAAGACTAGACTAAAGTTGTAAACAATCTCAATCTCTTCACCATCCATCCTGATGCTGCCAATTGGTCCAGTGGTGAGAATCTTTGTCTTCTTAACATTGAGCTTCAATCCATACAAGGTTGCAGTCCTTGACCCTCTGCAGCAAGCATTGAATTTTAAGTTCCTCTATCAAGAAGTTACATCTCAAAAAAAAAAAAAAAAAGAAGTTACATCTCATTGTGTTCACTCTGGGTGCTTTACTTATATGTCAATCACTTCATACACATGAGAGTTAGACAATGAATGGAAAAAAACAGAGAAGAAATGAAATATTGGAATTGTAGACTTAGCAGCAAGAAGCCACTGCAATTCTGAAGGAATGAGGTTCTAATCCACCAGATATTCCATGGGAACAATATCCTCCCATGGACATTGTTGGAAGATGGTTATTGGAGGATGAACAATATCCTCCCGTGCTATTAACTACCTCTGAAAACCTGCTAGGAGGTTAGCTATGGGTCAGTTCTAACTCTAACATACACAACAATCTGTCTTGGAAAAAGTATAGTAAAAATAATCCTCAGAAGTGAGAATAATGAGATGTTATCTTACATAGTATGGATATATTACAAGGAAAGACCAATTCCTAGAGAAAGAGATAACTTGTTTAAAAAAAAGAGCTTTATGGTGTCTTGGATTTATGGCTCAAATTGATTTTTCTGTCCATCAGCTTTGACTTTCACCACAAAACTATGTGGAAACTTAAAATAGGTTATGTAATTACTACAGGATTGGTCCATTTCCCCCATTTCACCAAGTTAAATTGTGTTGGTTTAGGGGAAATAAAAATGGGAATCTCACTACCAACAAGGTAGATCACATCCTTTGGGGCCAGAGGTGCCTGAAGCAGTTAGATGGGAATCTACATGACAATTGCAACAGCCTCAGCAGAGAACCAGAGACTGACATGACACTGCTGTGTTGGAACTGCTGTTGCACAGAGTCAGAATCAAGACATTTTACCCAAGCTTGATGGAGATCTTTGGAAAATCATCCTATTTGGCAAGACTAAGACAACTCTGGAGGCCTAGTGATAAGAAGCTGTGCTTCCAACCCTAAAGCATGTCGTTTTAATCAGCCAGCTGGTGTATGGGAGAAAGATAGGCAATTTCCTCTTGTGTGCTTTAAAGCTGCTGAGAATGTGCTGGAAGATCAGCTATGAGTCAGTTCTGACTTGACAGCACATAATAATACCAGCAAAGGAACTTTGTGGCACTGACCTAAGTCTTGAGGTTGAAAGTCAAAGGATCTCTGAGCAAGTCTGAGCTTTCTGGACTGAAGAATTGTAAACTGTTGCCAATCTGAATTTTAGGTAACCTTTCTAATAAACTCCATAACTCCAGATATGATTCTATTAAATCTGTGTGACCATTTCAACAGACTTATGGACCAGTAGTAGAGCCAGAGGGTCAGTTACGTCCAGTTTAATCTTGATGGTACACAACAAAAATGGAACAGTGACATTGATGTTGGAATTAGTAGAAGGAGCTGTGAGAGTGTGGAGGCCATGTCAGACTTTCTGGAAATTGATTTTGTATTGTGAATGTCACTGATGAGGACTTTTTCCCTTTGTGAAGTTAATAGAGACCAGACCTGGCCATCACCATGTTGCCTCCACTCTTTACAAGCTTCAGTGAGATGAATTCACACAGCGGCCTTAGCAATGATTTAAAACACAGAATGTCTCAGAATGGAACGGGATTGGACAGCATTTCTCTCTATTGCACACCATAGTGTACCTATGACTGGGATTCAGTGAAATGGTACCCAACAGCAACAAATGTAAATAATTGCACAGAGCTTTTTGTCTTTCTCACTAGACAAAAACACAAAACAAAACAACAACCACCACCAAAGCCCCAAATACCCCTAAAAAACAATGTTCCTTATGGTGAAGCTTTATCCCATACATCAATTTGGACATATTGCTAGGAAAGGCTATTACTTGGAAAGGGACATCAAGCTTGGAAAAGTGGAGGGTCAGTGAAGTAGAGGAACATCTTTAACAATACAACTCAAGCAGTGACTGTAAGAATGGGCTCAAGCAGATGCAATTTGATAAGGACGGTACAGAATAGGACAAGGTTCAGCTACGTTGTTCCTAGGGTTGTTATGAGCCAAACTTGATTCAATGTACCTACCAAACACAGCAACAACATCCATCTTTCAGTGTATGCTTTGTATTATAGAACTGCCCTTGTACGTAGCAAGTGTGCACAAAATGTGTTTTAATGAAGAGACCTAGATTCTGCTCATGTTCCTTGTTCAAAACCATTTTATGGGAACAGAGTACTTGGCTTTCAGAAGTGATTTATATAGGGAACGCTGGTGGCATAGTCTGTAGGGACTTAAACTGCCAGTTCAAAATCTGTGCCTCTTGATGGTTCGAATTACCAGCAGCAGGAGAAAGAGGGGCAACCTCCTTCCATGCAATTTACAGCCTCTGAAACTCAATTGAGAGTCAACCATGATGACTGATTTGACAAAAGAAAAACAAAAAGAAGGGAGCAGAAAAGAGGGGAAGATAAAGAAGTGGATAAGAGGGAAGAGGAAAGAGAGAGAGGGACTATTGTTATATTTTTCAATTATTGTAGAGTCCTTTCTGACTCATGGTGACTCATAGAAGAACTTCTTTTTAGGGTTTTCAATTCTGTGATCTTTGTGGTAGACAATTTCCAGTTCTGGCTTCTAAAATTTGTCTCATCAGATTTGAATCAATGATGCATGAATAGCATCTAAGTATTTAATTGTTTGACAACTCAGGATCTTCTATATGCTAGGCAGTTAGACTTTGACAGATGATTTTCCAAGTCAGTGTGTGATCATCAATGCAATGTTTCACTTTTGGCCTGCCTCATCTGACCTACACCACAACATGTTCATATTCAGTTCATTTACTATGTTGGTTTTCCAATTAGAGTTTCTAGTTCAAACAGTTTATTACAACTTTAGTGGCAAGAAGCTGCACTATATTCCTGAAGGTACTTGGTTCGAGGCCACTCCCCGCTGTGCAGGAGAAGGATGGGCAATCTCCTCCCCTGTGATTAAGTGCCTCTGAAAACCCACAAGAGGGTCAACTATGGGTTAGTTTGTGACCCAATGATACACAACATTTACTCTGATTATGCTGTAGGGAGCTATAGTGGCTCAGTGTTAAGGAAGTCGGTTGAGAACTCAAAAATATGAGGCTTAAATCCACCAGCTGCTCCATGGGAGAAAGATGAGACTCTCCTGTGTTTAAGGCCTCAGAAAGCCTGCTGGAGGGCCAGCTATGGGTTAGTCCAGCTCAATGATAAACAACAACAACAATGCCATAGGGAGCTGTGGTGATAGAGTCACCAAGGAGTTACAATGTTAGTAATTAAGAGTCATAACCCACGAGCTGTTATGCATGAGAAAGATAAATAATATCTTTCTGTGCTGTTTATGGCCTCAAATAGCCAATGAAGGGTGAACTATGAGTTGCATCTGACTCAACGGCAATTAGCTTGAGATGTGTTTTTAGTAATCATGCCTTAACTTTATCATGACCTTCTTAATGCTTTCTCTTACTTTTGCTTGGAAGAGAAAAATGTGTTCAGGAGATTAAAACTGAGTTTCAATGTCTAAGCTTACACTGAATTTTTCTATGTAAAGTCTGCATGTATTTCATTAAACTTTTGAAAACGGCACTGTTTGCATTATTTAAAATTTTTCTAAACCCTCTGATCCTGATTAGGGTTTTTTCTTCCCAAGCTTCATTCAATTTCACCCTAGTTTTTTGCTCTACTTGTCCTGTTTGATGTTATCTGCAAGAATCCCAGGAGGCTTTTGGGCTGCCAGAGTTGGTTCACTGCCAAGGGTAAACTGCATGTTCACTCACTGGGCTTTCTGGTAAGTGGAAATGTGACTTTGTGAGTTGAAATGAAAGATAGGATAACATCCCTTCCTTAGCACTTCTCCTTCATGTGATTCCCCACAAACACAGGGAACACTCGTAGAAGTATTTCCATTTCAAGGCTGAAGCAGTGTTTGTGGGTAATTGAATGCTGAGTCAGCTTGAGGCGCCTGTGAAAAGTGAAGATCTCACCTAAAACTGTACTCAAGTAGTAAGCTACCACATGCAAAGAAAGCCTGAAATACACGTTTGACATGGTTTTGTGGAAGCTGAAAGCTTATTTTCTCGTGTGAAACATCATGAAAAGACATATCACTGACTATAAAGATGACACAAAAAGTAAGGATTACAAGGAACAAAACCAAAGCTGGAGTTTAAAAGATTACAGATTTCACTGACCCTGGGTTTGCATTTTCATACTGCTTTGCAAACCACCTCAATCTTTATTATGGGATCAATGAAGTTTTGGTTCTTTCATTTCAAGGACTCAGAGACACAGTTTGTTCTCACTAACTTGAAGGTTGGAGGTTCAACCTCATCCAGAGACATGAAGTTGGTACTTCAACCCAAAAGAAAGACCTGGAAGCATATATATGTAAATATCCAGCCAAGAGTACTCTATAGTATACGACATTGCTCTGAGCCAGCATGGATTCTACAGTAAATACTTTTTTTTCTGTTTATTTTTCTTCTAACTGAAGTATTTTGCCTTTCAGTGTTACAAATGGTTAAAGATATCAGCTGTTAACCGGAAGGTAGAGGGATAAGTCTATTTAGAAGTTTTTTGAAAGAAAGACTGCGTAATCTCATTCTAACAAGTCAAACATTGAAAACCCTGTGGAACTCAGTCATATTCTGGTCCACATGGGGACACTTTAAAGTGAAATCAATTTAACATCTTTTTTTTTAGAGTGGACTATGGATTAGACTGTAAAAGTTTCCTTTGGGTACATTTATTTCCACCAGGGTTCATGTTCCTTAACATGTATGTCTATACATAATTGTGTGTACAAAGACCTACTTCTCTTCTCAGTGTGTCTGTGGTGAAGGAAAAGGAAAATGAGTTGTTGTTAGGTGCTGTTCAGTCAACCTTGACTGAATAGCAAGTCAACTGAACAACAACCCTCTAAGCAACACTGACTTATCGTGCTCCATCCTCTTGATCTCTGCTATGCCCGAGCCCGTTATTATAGTCATAGTGTCAATCCATCTTGTTGAAGGTCTTCTTTTCTATGTCTGAACCTCTGTCCTTCCCAGAATGTTATAGTTTGCCAAGGACTGACCCCTCCTGGCAAATATTCAAAGTATATGAGAGTACATTTCACCATCCTTGCCTCTTAAGAACAGCCTGGTTGCAGTCCCTCCAAGATAGGCTTATTGAATATCATAGTTGATGAAAATTTACCAAACAGTCCTAAAAGAACTATCCAAGTAAAATGAGAATATAAAAATAAATATTACATCTCTAAAAATTATTAAAAAATACATCTTGTTGGCAAGTTGATTTCAGCTTGATAGGACTTGATTAGACAGCATAAAACTTCCCATTGGATTGATTGCCAAGGCTGGAGCTTCTAGTGGTTTCAAACTTTTGACTTTTCAGCTATGCCAACTAGTGAATGTTTCTTCTCTGGAAAATGTTTTCTACATAAAAACAATTTGAAAGCAACAATTGATTGTATGCATAATAAATTAAGGATTTCCAGTAGAGCAGTGGTTAAACCACTGGGTGCTATAAAAAGTTTAAAAACCTACCAACCTTTTGATGTGAAAAAAATGAGGCAGTCTGCATCTGTTTCCAGTATTTATATCCTTGGAAACACTATAGGTCAGTTCCACTCTAGCCTTACAGGATTGCTATGACTCAAAAATCAACTTTATTGCAATGGGTTTTTAAGTCAGTAAGCAACAAATTATTTCTAGAAAGCTCTATAAATCTGCACTGTGATATTACGAAGGTGTTGTAAAAAGTATAGAGAATATCTCTTTCCTTGGAGAGATTTAAAACAAGAAAAAGAGGAATATGTAACCTATGTAGCATCTGGAATGGTAGTATTAGACATTAAGTTGTTTGGTTCATTTAATAGTTACTCTAATATCTGGAATTAGGGAGCTCTAGTGCTTTAGTGGAGCTCTGGTAGCCTAGTGGCAAGAAGCTGTGTTGCAAACCTGAAGGCATGCAGTTTGAAATCACCAGCTGCTCCGCAGGAGAAATTTGGGCAATCTCTCTCCTCCCCTGTGATTTACTGTTTCTGAAAACTTGCCGGAAGGTCAACTATGGGTTGATTCCGACTTCATGTTATACTACAACAACAACCATGCCCTAGTGTGTTAAGGAGTAACACTGTCAATGCAAAGACAGGTAGTTTGAATCCATCAAGGACTCTGTTGAAGAAAGATGTATAGTCTCCTTCCATGGAATTTACAGACTCTGAAAACCTACCAGAGGTTCAGCTATGAGTCAGGTGTGACTTGATGGTACAGAACAATGAACACCAACTAAAATCTCAAATGAAAAGGAGAATAATGAGTGAATAATTCATTTTATCAATAGTATAACAAAGTGCTGTTGCTTTTTATATATTTCATATCAGGAATTAGTATCTATCAATTGTGAGGCAAAGTAAAATTAATATATGTCAACTTTTTCTCAATTTTGTTTTTTGGAAAAAGGGCCTAGAATTTTCCTTCCTAGTCAGACAAAAGTGAAGTCTGAGCTACTTCTTGTCTAGAAAAATAGATACAATTTGGTGTTCCAAGTTTCACACATGTTCTTCCACCCCCAGCAGTTCTTGTAGAGTGGATTTCAACTCATTGTGACTCTATCTCAGAGTAGAACTGTGTTCCATAAGATTGTCAAAGGGTGATACTGAAAATAAGTTTCAAGGAAGTAAAGATTAGTAAATGCATGTGTAAGGTAAAAGGAAATGGAGGATACAGTAAGGTTTCAAAAGGACATTGTAAAAGATGACATTATATGATTGTAATTAATGTTATTAAAAAGTATAAAAAAGCTATAAAAACGTATATGAGTGACTGAATGCAAACAAACAAACAAAAGATTGTATTTTAAGGCTTTTGTTCTAAGGTACTTCAATATAGACTGGTTACTCAATCCACAGATCCGACATAAAATTTTGTTGTTTATTGTTAGTTGCTAGTGAGTTGGTACTGAATCATGGTAAGGAATTTTGGAGAAAAACTGGCTTTTGTACAGCCTAATTTGAAGACTCAGACATCTAATTCTTCCATGTACAAAGATTGATACATAAGTGTGGACTATGACAGTAAGAAACTTGAAAGTAATATCTGCCTTTCTTTATTGAAGATTTGTTAAGGATATTAAAATGAATTTTCTATTTTTTTAAGACAAAAAGTGATCATGGACTTATTAGGAAGTTACATCGCAGAGAAAAGGATGGCCATTTTCCCTGAAAGGAAATTATAGAAGGGGATGCTATCTATTTTTCAAGTAACTAACTGGGTCAATTGGCAGTATCATGATAGATAGTGAAGAAATTGAAATTGTTAACAGCTTTAGTTTGCTGGGCTCTATTCTTAGTACCAGCAGCTAAGAAATTAAAAAACAAATTGCATTGGGAAAGTCTGCTCACAGTAAGAGACCCCTCCAAAGTACTGAAGAGAAACAATATCAGTCTGGAGACTATGGTGCACCTGATCCAAGAATAGTCTTTGCAATTACTTGCTGCAGCAAGTTATTACTTGATACAGCGGAAAGCTGGACAATGACTAGGGATGATAGAATGAGAGTTGATGCCTTTGAGCTGTGGTTCTGGAGAAGAGTTTTGAATATAACATGGACTGCTAGAAGAAAAAACAGGTTCAACCAGGTGAAACCAGCTGCTCCTTTGAGGCACAGATTCTGAAGCTTCATCTGACATACTTTGGACATATTGCAAGGCAGGAAAGTCCTTGGAGAGGGATGTCATGCTTGGGAGGTTGGAGGGACAGTGCAAGAGGGGAAGACCCTCGATGAGATGGATTGATTGTGACTGGGGCAATGGGGGTAGGTAGATGTGTTGGAGACAATAAGATTGGTACAGGATAAAGCAGTTTTGTTATAAGTCACAGGCGACTTGACAGCAACAGCAAACTTAATGCATTATGCTTTGGGCTGCTAACTGAAAAGCCTATGGTTTGATTCCAGCAGCTGTTTTAAAGAGAAAGGCGAAGTAATCCACTTCTGTAAAGATTTACAATTTTAGAAACCGAGAGAGGATTTCCATCAGTCCAAATTGAGTTGGTGGCAGGATTTGTTGGGGGTTTTTTTGCTAGTAGGATGCCCTTAAGACTGTTGGTTAACGTTCCATTACTTTGTTATTTATTTACACTTTCAAAAGCTATCGGAAGATGCATGTGGTTTTGTGCATTTTTGTTTTTTTCCTTAGCTCTCCAGAAGAGAAAATCCAGGGAAGCATTTGTAGATACATAAAAATAAATTTATTTTAAGGAAGTAATTCATGCAACTGAGAGAAAATAGTCTAAATGATTAATTGTAGGATCTAACAATCCTGCATGCTGAAGACTTGTACTAACTCAAATCGTTTCAGGAGCTGGTGAATCCAAAGTGTACTGGTCAAGCTGGTCAAGGTGGATCAGCTGGATCAGAGGTCAGTGGAGAGAAAAATGCAGAATTGAAAGAAAGAAAGAAAAGCTTTTGCCAGATCATCCATATAAACACTTGAGGGAGTTTCCTCCAGTGAAATTGCTCTTTGAACTAATTCAGACCAGATCCCAAAATGCAAGAGTGTGGCTTTGTCGTGTATCAAGTGGACACCAACCCATATCTGAGCCTTCAGCATGTTTGAAGAGGCAGGAAATCACATGGGAGAAGATTCCTCATCTTTCATCCATGGATTTGAACTGCATTCCTTTGTGTTGGCAACACAATTCTTTACCATAAACCACCAAATCTCCCTTCCTAATCACGTTGTCTTCTAAAACACTAGAAACATAGCCTAGTCAAGTTGTCAGCATTTATCACCACAGTCCAGTTTTAATACCATGAGCCTCATTTCAAGTAAATACCAATTTTTATAAAGCAGTCCAACCATCCTACTAGAATTCTCACAATTAAATACCTGTGGCAGAGGAATCCAAACACGGCACCCATTATAACTTCAAAGCATGCCGTCTACTTTGCAGGCAATTTGAGACAGTCAAAGCTCCAAGGACAACAAAACTGAGAAGTAGCCATAAAATTACTCCTCAATTTTGTTGACTTTATGTTCAGTCATGAACCAGTGAGAACACTTTAAGTCAGGACATTCAGAGATGCGGGCCTTGGTAGTGCTAGTTGGAAAGCAACGTGAAGTGGAAATACCAAAGCAACAGTGTCAATGGGTGATAGGAATTTTCAATTCTGTATCTTTTACTAGTGTTTAGAATTATAGACATCATTGCTTTTGAACGAAGTCAGTCATGGTATGCTGTGGTTTTAGGCTATGTAAAAAGAAGTGACTAGAATCTTGATAGTAATGTCCCAGAAATTCTAAATGATCAATTGAGAAAAGGAAAGTAAAAAAATGTGCTGTGATCTGATATGCACGTTAAAACACTGAAGAGGGTCATGCTTTTTTTTTACATAAAATGGTACATAATGAATGTCTTAATAGATTTATGAGATTTTTAATCATAAATGAAGTGGGTGAACATTAAAAAGTTATGTCCTCAGATTCACTTGACCCAAAGATAATAGAGATGAGAGTGAGAACAGAACAAATTCCTTTTTTAATTTTCAGTCTAGTGTATTTCGATTTCAAAAGAGGCTTTTACTGACATGGTATATACATGGTATGTGTATGTGTGTATGTAATAATTTCATGTAGAACTTTTTTCAAATATTAAAAAAAATAATCCAAAAAGGTAGAAATGAATGTGACAAATTTGTTTCACTTTATAGTTATTAGTTCTAAATACTCATTTACTTCCTAGGTCAATCATAGGTAGGTGACATAAATACTAAATTCTAAAATTATAATTAAACAACATACTACTTTAATTTTTTCAACATTATATGTTGTTGTTATGTGCTGTCAAGTCGCTTGTGACTCATAGCGACCCTATGTACAACAGCCCTAAAATCTGCTCTGTCCTGTGCCAATCGCACTGTCTCCGACACACCCATCCTAATTACCTCAGTCACTGAATCAATCTACTTCCTAGAGGGCCTTCCCCTCCTGCACTGTCCCTCCACCCTCCCAAGCATGATGGTCCCTCCTTACAACATGTCGAAAGTATGTTGGACAAAACCTCAGAATCCTTGCCTCCAAGAAGCCAGCCGGTTTAACCCTTTTCAGGATGAATCTATTTGTTTTCCTAGCAGTCCATGGTATAGTCAATACTATTCTCCAGCACCACAGCTCAAAGGCATCAATTCTCCTATCCTTCTTAGTCATTTTCCAACACTCTGATACATAACAAGTGATAGTAAAGACCATGGCCTGGATCAGCACACCTTAGTGTCCAGAGAGACACCATTGCTCTTCAGTACTTTGGAGAGGTTCCTAACAGCAGAGTTTCCCCATGGCAATACGTCTTTTAGTTTCCTGGCTACTGGTGCCAAGAGTGTTGACTTTGGAGCCAAGCAAACTAAGCTGTGAACAACCTCAATCTCTTCATCACCCATCCTAATGCTGCCAATTGATCCAGTGGTGAGAATCTTTGTCTTCTTGACATTAAGCCTCAATCCATATTGGAGGCTGCAGTCCTTGACCCTCTGCAACAAGTGCTTCAAGTCCTCCTCAGTTTCAGCAAGTAGGGTTGTGTCATCTGCATAATGCAGATTGTTGATAGATCTTCCACCAATCTTGACCCCACATTTCTCCTTATAGAGCCCAGCCTCCCAGATAATCTGTTCTGCATACAGATTGAAAAGGTATGGAGACAGGACACATCCCTGGCATACACCCTTCCCAATTT
>NW_006399897.1:3473112-3474692 GCF_000299155.1 Elephantulus edwardii | reverse complement strand
TTAGTATCTTGAATTCTTCCTTTTGCTTTGGCTTCTCTCCGCTCCAGTGCAATTTTCAGCGTCTCTCTGACATCCATTTTGGTCTTCTCTTCCTCTTCTGTCTTTGCAATGACTGTTTGCACTCTTGCTGGATGATATCCTTGATATCCTCCCACAACTCATCATTATATAATTACTTAAATTCTGTTAGCTTTAGAATTTCTTTCATTTTCTGTTATTGGGGAAAGAATTGAACTGAATTTATTGATATGGTAGACAAATGATTTTCAAAACTAGACATAAACTTTATTTTGAGCCCAAAAATAATGAGAAAACAGCAATATTTTAGCTAGAAGATTAATGAGACAAGTATATACTCCAGAAAATGGCTGCATATGAATCATCGTTTACTGCATGAAGGGAATATATTTTAGGAAGAAAGTTTAAAAATAATATATACGGTTTGAAACTTTAATGCTTTAGGAATTAACACTACATCTTTTTCAACTGCTAGGAAAATAAATTTGAATTGACATAGGAGAGATTATCTACTAAGAGTATCCTTAATTCCCATTTGACTAGAGTATGGCAAAGCGGACAAGATATATTCAAAATTACTTGTGGGTAGAAAGAAAAACCTTTAAAATTACTTTAAATAGAAATGTCATTTACACCTATGTTTATCACAGCCTTATTTATAATAGTGAGAATATGGAAACAGTTCAAATGCCCATCAACAAATGAATGCATTGAGAAATTGTGATATATTCACTCAGTGAAATACTATTCAGTACTAAGGAACAATAGTTTTGTAAAATAGCATATAACATGGGAGAATCTAGAGTATTCTGCTGAGTAAATTAAGTTAATCTCTTAAGGACAAATACTGTATAAGACTACTCTTGTAAAAATAGAAGGATAACTACTAAGATGCATATGAATGTCAAAAAGCGGAAGGAGAACAGGGTAAGGGGGTGAAAAAAGCAGAAAGGTGGAAATCAGTAAGTTAACAGATTTTAGTTGGTTGATTAGGGGAAGGGTGAAAGAACAGGAAATATAATATAGGGACTTCAAAATATAATGTAATAATGTTACTGTTGTTATATGCCATTGAGTCTCCTGTGACTCATAGTGACTCTATATACAACAGCTCTGACTCTGTATACAATATGCTCCATCCTGAGCCAGTCTTACTGTATCTTACACACCTGCCACCATTAACCAAATTACTGTGTCAATCCATCTCATCCAGTGTATCCCTCTACTGTGTTGTCTCTCTACCCTTCCAAACATGATGTTCTCCTCCAGGGGTTGGTCCCTCTTGGTTACATGCGCAAAGTATGTGAGAAAGAGCTTCAAAATCCTTGCCTCCATAGAGCAGTCTGGTTTCACCCTCTCAAAGGAAAACCTGCTTGTTCTCTTGGCAGTCCAGGGTATGTTCAATGCTCTATTCCAGTATCACAATTCAAAGGCACCAATTCGTCTTTCATCTTTGGGCATTGTCCAGCTCTCTGATGCATAGCAAGTAATTGCAAAAACCATGGTCTGAATCCATCATACCTTTGTCTCAAGACTTACATAACTTCTCGTCAGCATTTTTT
>NW_006399897.1:3470116-3471165 GCF_000299155.1 Elephantulus edwardii | reverse complement strand
CTTATTGGGGCTTCTTTCCATTCCAAATGAAACTGGAGATTACCTTTTCCATCTCCTTGAAGAATGGGATTGGTATTTGTATTGGGATTGCATTGAACGTGTAAATTGCCTTTGGAAGTATTGCCATTTTCACAATATTGAGTCTTCCTATCAATGAGCAAGGGACATTCTTCCACTTCTCCTGGTCTCTTTTAGTTTCTTATTGTAATGATTTGTAATTTTCTATAGCTTCTTTGTGCTTTTGGTTAGATTTACTCCCAAGTATTTAATCTTGTGATTAGCTATTGTGACAGGTATTGTTTTTCTTAGCTCTGGCTCTGTATTCTCTTTGTCACTGTAGAGAAATCTGACTGATTTTTCTATGCTGATCTTGTATCCTTCTACTTTGCTGAATTGGTCAGCTATGTCCGGTAGTTTTCTCCCTGACTCTAGGGTTTTCTAGGTATACTGTCATATCATCTGCATAGAGAGATAATTTTACCACCTTCTTGCCAATTTGGATACCTCTTATTTTCTTCTCTTGTCTTATTGCTATTGCTAAGACTTCCAATACAATATTGAATAAGAGAGGTGAGAATAGGCATCCTTACCTAGTTCCTGTTCTTAAAGGGAATGCCTTTAACCTCTCTCCATTGAGAAGAATGTTGGCTCTCTGGTTTGCATAAATATTTTTTACTATGTTGAAGAAATTCCCCTCTAATCCTATTTTGTTGAGTGTTTTAATCAGGAAAGGTTGTTGGATTTTGTCAAAGGCTTTTTCTGCCTCAATTGATAGGATCATGTGGTTCTTGTTCTTTGCTTTGTTAATGTGATTAGTCACATTTTTCCCTTATGTTGAACCATCCTTTCATACCTGTTATAAATCCCACTTGGTCATGGTGAATTACTTCTTCCATGTATTGTTGAATTCTATTGGCCAGTGTTTTATTCAGGATTTTTGCATCTATGTTCATAAGAGATACTGGCCTATAGTTATCTATATTGGTGGTGTCTTTTCCTGGCTTTGGTATCAAGGACATGTTTGTTTCATAGAATGAATGTGGGAGAAT
>NW_006399897.1:3442198-3468571 GCF_000299155.1 Elephantulus edwardii | reverse complement strand
GTGACCTAGAATGTGATCTTTTCTGTAGAATGTTCCATGCACATTGGAGAAGAAGGTATACTGTGGTTTTTTTGGGGTGCATTAGTCTATAGATATCTATGAGGTCAAGTTGGTTTATTGTGTGATTTAATTCTTCAGTATCTCTGTTGAGTTTTTTTCTGGTAGTTCTATCTTTTCTTGAGATAGGTTTCTTGAAGTCTCCAAATACTATAGTAGTGCTGTCTATTTCCTTTTTCTGTTTTTTTAATGTTTGTTTTATGTATTTTTCAGGTCTTTAATTTGGTGCATATATATTTATTATTGTTATATCCTCTTGTTCTATTGACCCTTTCAGCATTATGTAGTGACCTTCTTTGTTTTTTGATGGTTTCTACATTGACATTTATTTTATCAGAGATTAATATCACTACTCCTGCTTTCTTCTGGTTGCCATTTCTTGGTATATTTTTCGTCTGTCTTTGTCTTCATTTTTCAGCTGTGTCTCTTGTAGACAACATATTGAAGAATTTTGGTTTTTTATCCAATCTGTTACTCTTTTTCTCTTCAGCGGTGCTTTCAATTCATTCACATTCAGTGTGATTATAGAGAGGCAAGGTTTTATTGCTATCATTTTGTTGAATTCTCTTTGATGTTGTTGCTAGTAGTACTTTGGTCCATGATGCTTTCTGTGATGCCTCTATAAGAATGATGTCTCTTCTTGGATTACTGCTTCTGAAAACCCACAAGAGGGTCCACTATGTGCCAATTGCACCACGATGGCACATAACAACAATAGTTGTTGTTGTTGTTGTTGTTAAGTGCCGTCGAGTCGCAGGCAACTCATAGTGACCCTATGAAGGAGAGTCCTTGACACTTGGGTGCCCTTCATCCTCTCTCCAGGTTCATGGGGTTTCAAGAGGCAAGCCCTTATGGAAGTAGATGCCACTCCTCCTTCCAAACAACAATAGTAGATATAGATCATAGATCAATGATAATTAATATGTAAAATAAAATATATGGAGATTGTATGAAAAATTTCATCGTGATTAGATCAACAATGTTAATGTGCTACTCCAGTATTAAAAATAGAATATATAGAAATAGAAAGTTAATCAACTTCCTAAACAACTTGCCTCCAGAAATTCTATGAACTTTGATGAGTGTCAATAGTTGTAGAGAGGCTTCAAGCCTTTTGTTCATAGGGTCACTATGAGTTGTGCTCGACTCAAAAGCAATCAACAAGTTTAAAAAGTATATATATTAATAATGTACTACTAAGAAAGTTGGTTGCTTTTAACAGATTGTTCTGCTTCCCAAAATTACTATCTACCTCTTGCCTGACCTCCTTTAAATTCAATAGTACTGAATTATGTGTGTTAACCTGAGAACAATTTTAACTAAATGTTTAAAAATAAAAATGTCAGGAATTTAGATTGGTAAAGGGAGATGTTGAATAATACAGAAGAGCTGGCTTAAGAAAATAGTAAAATTCATATAATTGGAAGGTATAGGACAGCTTTGGGGAACACTAGTGCCTTAGTTGTAAGAAATTGTGCTGCTGACACAGAAGTATACTCTTTGAATCCATTAGCTACTCTAAGGGAGAAAAATGAGCAGTCACATCCTATGCCATTTACTGGTCCTGAAAATCAATGGAGGATCAGCTAAAGTTCAGTTCCAACTCAATGGCCCACAACATTAATAGCCTTGCTTGCTGAAAGTAAAGAGGACCTGAAACATTTATTGAAAACTGTAGCCTTTAGTTTGGATTACATTTCACCATCAAGAAAATAAAATCTTCACTATTGGACTAATAATCTGCATCACGATAAAATGCAGAATAGATTTGAGCTGTCAATGATATAATTTCACTTCATCTCCTAATCAATACTCAGAGAAGCAGCAGTCAATAAATCAAAAGTATTCCATTGAGCAAATCTGCTGTCAAGAATTTCCTTAAAGTAGTAAAGAACACAGATATTACTTTAAAGACTAAGCTATGTCAAACCCTAGTCATGATATTTTCTGTTGTTCCATGAGCATATGAATGTTGAGCAAGAAGATTGAAAAATAATCTATTCTTTTGAATTGTGCCATTTGTCAACAATATTGACAATATCATGGATTGTTCAATAAACAAACAACACTGTCTTAGAATAAATGCAACCAGAATGTTTCTTAAAAGTAAGTATAGTGAAACTTTGTCTCACAAACTTTGAGCACGTTATCAAGAGAGCTCATCCCTTGGCCAAACATCATGCTTGGAAGAGTAAAGGGTCAGTGAAGGAGAAAAAGTCCTTTAAGGAAATAAATTAGCACAATGGCTACAACAATGGCCTTGGGTTAAGCAGACCTCATGAATTTGTTTTTTGTTGTACACAGGGTTGCGAAAAGTCTTAAATAACTCAAAGACACCCAAAATCAATAGTTCGTTACAGGGCAGTCAGAACTCCTCAGAAAGAGTTCAGTGGTACAATGGCAGTCCCAGGAACATTGAACTGAATTATACTGAAGCTCCTTACTTCATGCAGATCCCAAATGACAGTTTAGCATCTTAATTTTAAGAACTTGCAAGTTTAAAAATAAAGTGAAGATGCTATAATGAAGTTAGCACTTTTATTCTTTCAGAGAGAGAGAGATTATCTAAGAGTGCTAACCTCAAAGAACAGCTTTTAAACAAATCAATATTGTGACATTAGAGTGATAACAGCACAATATACTATATGTATATTACATACATAATATGAAACAATATGCATCCATTAAAAAACTTACGTTTAAAGGCCAGTATTTTTACACATTTCATTGATTTACTGTATCTCAGCTCATCTTTTCTCTTTCTCTATTTTGAAAATACATCTAGAAACGGCAATTCATTTTCTCTCATCCACTTTAAACAATGGTTAACTTCTTTCATTCTTTTGAGTGTAAGTAAAATTCAAATAAAGGGGAAAAGATTGATCTAGAATCTCTCACTTGATGAGTCACGGATGTCCAAGAATTCCTATCGCCAAAGACAACAGTACTACCAGTCTTGATTTCTGCCTTGTGAAAAAAAGTTGACAAGTAAAACCATAATTTAAAGTCCTATTTGTCTTTTCTTTTAAAATGAGGTATATGAGAACCTCTGTTCCATATGTGGCGTGAAATAGGGAAAAAAATGATGATATTAATAAATGAATAACAAAACTAAATTATGTTATCCCATGGTATTTAATGTGAGTATATTATTTTCATAAAATATGGTGTTGAAATAAAGTATTAAAATGTACAAAAATGATACCCATTTTTAAAATCTACCTCAAAATGAATTTATTCTAGATCAATAATTTACGTTACTCTGATCCAAGTTTTTATATAATATTTCAGAATATCTCTAGCAACTCAAAACCACAAATTTTGCAAAGAAAAAAAGTACAGTGATGATTATATACAAATTTTCTTTCAATTTTTTCAGATTAAAGACTCTCCATGTCCTCAATAAAGTATTTTTAGAAAAGAACGTGTCAAGAACAGGCTGAAAATCCCATGCCCTAATTTAGAATCAACACACAAAAACTATAAAAATACACCACTATTTTCTTCAGAAGAAGATTCTAAGAACCAGTTTATGAAAACATATTTGATGTTATAATTATAGTTAAATTTTAATCTACTATTTAAAATTCAAGAACGTGCATGCATTCCTTTCCCAAACCCAAATGATATAATATGCAATTTTGTATTTACTTGTTGGGAAAAAGTAAATGCAATTCTTTTTTAGATGTAATTATTACCAGTAAATGAAAGCATATCTATCAGTTCTTGGGTGAAAAGCCCAAATTTATCTTTATATTTAATTAATATCATTAGTTGATACTTAAATAATTATTGACTATAAAGTCAAGAAGACAAAGATTCTCACCACTGGACCAAGTGGCAACGTCAGGATGGATGACGAAGAGATTGAGATTGTTCACAGCTTCAGTTTGCTCGGGTCCACAGTCAACACTCTTGGCACCAGCAGTCAGGAAATCAAAAAGCATATCGCGATGGGAAAGTCTGCTGTTAGGGACCTCTTTAAAGTACTCAGGAGCAACGGTGTCTCTCTGGAGACTAAGGTGCGCCTGATACAGGCCATGGTCTTTGCAATCGCTTGTTATGCATCAGAGAGTTGGACAATGACTAGGGAGGACAGAAGGAGAGTGGATGCTTTTGAGCTGTGGTGCTGGAGAAGAGTACTGAATGTACCATGGACTGCCAGGAAAACAAACAGATTCATCTTGGAGAGGATTAAACCAAGCTACTCCTTGGAGGCAAAAATTCTGGGGCTTCGTCTGACATACTTTGGACATGTTGCCAGGAGGGCCGGGTCCTTGGAGAGGGACATCATGCTTGGGAGGGTGGAGGGACAGCACAGGAGGGGAAGACCCTCTATGAGATGGATTGATTCGGTGACTGGGGTAATCGGGATGGGTGTGTCAGAGGCAGTGCGGTTGGTGCAGGATAGAGCAGGGTTTAGGGCTGTTGTGCATAGGGTCGCTATGAGTGGCAAACGACTCGAAGGCACATAACAACAACAACAACAATATTTAATAATGTGCTAATCTATTTTTAAGTTAATAATGTATATTTTGTTACACAATATATTAAAATTGTGAAACTGTTTAGAAAAATAGTAACAGTTAAAAAAGTTACTCTTAAAGAGTACAAACATTTTGAGAAATGTGTTATTGTTCATTGCCATGTTCACTGTTGGAACAGACTGATAGAAGAGTTGGAACAGTAGGTTTTCAACGGTTGTAAATCACATAGGAAGAGGTTGCCCATCTTTCTTCCACAGAGAAGCTAGTGGCTTTGAACCTCCAGTTTTGGGGTTGGGAACTCAACTCCTTGCCTAGTAGGCCACTGAAAAATTTAGGTCAACCTAAATCTTGAAACACATAAAAATAAATATATGTGTGGTGGTGTTGTAATTGCTGTTGAATTGAGCACAACTCTTAGTGACCCTAAGAACAAAAGGCCTGAAGCCTTTCTATAACTAGAGTCATTTATCAAAGTTCACAGAGTTTCCACAAGCAGGTTGTTTAGGAAGTAGATGCCATTCCTGCTTCCAAATACATACATAATTTCAAGTAATAAGAAATTTTATCATGTAACTATTCTTTAGATAATGGATAAAAGGTTATACAAGTTGAAATGAGGGTGCTACTACAGAAAACCATAGCAAGAAATTACTTATGAAGTGGAATAAGGGGAAAAAATTCTTCTTATTTGAGAGGAAATTGACTCAGGATAATTTTTCTTATCACTGAAGCCTAAATAATTTATAGAAGTTTCTCCTCTATATGTATATATGGTACAGTTTTTCAATGAAATCCAATCAACGTTAATTTAACTTTCATTGAATACCAAGTAATCACTACTGTTACTAGATGCCATAGAGTTGCCTATGACTCATACTGATCCTATGAATAACAAATTTGAACCTTGTTCTGCACTGTTCTCCTGATTTCTGATATACTTGAGCCCATTGTTACAGTCACTGTGTCAATATATGTTACTAGAGGTCTTCTTCTTTTTCTTCTACCTTCCACTGTTCCAGATCTGACTTTACAACATAGCCAATGTATGTGAGATGAACCATCCTTCCCTCTATGGAGTTCCCTGGCTACATTTTCTCTAAACACATTTATTAGTTCTTTTGGCAGTCATATTCAGTACCCTTCGCCAACACCACAACCCTGGCTATACTTTCTCTAAACACATTTATTAGTTCTTTTGGCAGTCATATTCAGTACCCTTCTCCAACACCACAACTCATAGGCATTGACTCTTCTGTCATCCTTATTCATTGTCCAACTTTCAAAGGTATATGAGTGAGACTCATCAACCACCTGCATTATAAACATGATACAATTTTGCTTGCTGGAAATGAAGAAGACCTGATTTGTTTACTGCAGAAGGTCAAGGACTTTAGTCTTCAATATGGATTGAAGCTTAACATCAAGAAAACAACGACTCTTACCACTGGGCCAACTGGCAGCACCATGACGGATGGGGAAGAGATGGAAGTTATTACCAATTTCAGCTTGCTGGGTTCCATAGTCAACACTCTTGGCCCCAGCAGTCAGGAAATTAAAGGTTGAATATTGTTGGAAAAGTCTGCTGTTAGGGATGTCACAAAGTGCTAAAGAGCAGTGATATCACTTTAGAGACTAAGGTGTGTGCCTGATCCAGACTATGGTCTTCACAATTACTTGCTATACATCAGAGAGCTGGGCTATGACTAAGGATGACAGAAGAAGAATTTATTTATGCCTTTGAACTGTGGTGCTGGAGAAGAATATTGAAGGATATTGAAGAATATTGAACACATTGCTAAGAGAATATGCAGATTTATCCTAGGGAGGGTGAAACCAAGTTTCTTCTTGAATTCAATAATTTTGAAGCTTTGTCTCACATAGTTGGGCATGTGGTCATAAGGGACCAGTCCTTGAAGAAGGACATCATGTTTGGAAAGGTAGACAGACAGCACAGGAGAGGAATAACTCAGGTGAGATAGATTGACATGGTAACTAGGTCAATGGGATTAGACGTGTCGCGGTTGGTGAGATTGGCTCAGGATAGGACAGGGTTCAGAACTGTTGTACATAGTATTGTTATTAGTCATAGGCAACTTGATGACACATAAGAACAACAAGATATGTTTTGTTGTTAGATACCGCTGAGTCAAGTATGACTCAGAGTGCCCCTATGAACAACCAGTCTGAGCACTGTCTTATCCCATGCCATTCTCATAAAAACTCTGACATAATCAAGCTCATCGCTGCAGTCACCATGCCAATCTACCTGATTAAGGGTCTTCATCTTCATAGTGTCTCCACCTTCCCAAGCATGATGTCCTTCTAGAAGGAATACTTTCTCTTAGCAACATGTTCAAAGGAAATTTTTTGGCTAGGTACCTGTTGTTGTTGAGTGTCAATGAGTGGGAACAGACCCATAGCTGACCCTTCAGCCACTTTTCAGAGGCAGTTAAATGCATGAGAGGAGATTGTTCATCTTTCTCTCCTGGAGCAGCTGGTGGATTTGAACCATGTGCCTTTGAGATTGCAGCACAGGTTCTTACCAACAGGTCACAAAAGGCCCCTAGTAAATATAAAAATCAAAGCTAGTTCTCTGCTATTAAGTCAATTCCAATACATGGTGACTTTCCATCGTATTTATGAGGCTGAAAACATTTACACAGGGAGACTGTTCATCTTTGTTCTGCTGAGAAAAATCAGTGCTCCTTAAATCAATCACACACACAGTGTCACTAGTCCTGGTTATAATCTACTGTGAACTGACATCACATAACTGATTTGGTACGGTAGTCTAATTATCAGAAATTTACATTAGATGTTGTTGTTTTTAAGTGCCGTCAAGTCATAGATGACTCATAGCGACCCTATGGATGAAAGATCTGAACACTTGTATAACTTTCATCATTCCTCTAAGTTCATAGAGTTTCCAGAGGCAAGCTATTGTGGAAGTGGATGCCTCTCCTGCTTCCAAGCTTCTTTTAATTGGCAAGCTCCACCAAACACTGTCCACCATGGGTAACCATTATCACATTTGACACATCAGTGTCACAGTATTCAGCATTAATTACATCACATTTTACCTCTGTGAAGCAAGTGGACAGACCAGTGCTATACCACCTAGAAGAATGTTTGACCAAAAACAATTATAACCAGGCCCAAGTGCTGCAGACTAAAATCACCTACCTTTGGCTTGGTAGCATCATTTTCTATCCATTAGGCAAACAGACCTCTCCATGTTTCGTGGAGCTCCCTGATTAGCAACCTTAGATACTAGAGGAAAAGAATTTTTCAGGCATTATGCTCAATACAATTATAAAAGTCAAGCAAAATCGTAATAGTGATAATGATAATAAAAATTACAATAAAATCTAGCATTTGTCTAGTCCTTATTTTGTGCTGTGAGTTCTGGTATAATTTTGGATGGAGAGTAACAAAAACTGACAAATTGCTCCTCAAGAATAAGCTATGCTAATCACTTCTGTGAGAGCTACGCTGGCCTAGTGGAGAGGAAGTCATGCTACCAAGCTGTAGGTGGGTGATTTTAATCTGCGGCCCTCAGGCCGGGTTCAAATTGTTTCCCTGTCAAACATTCTTCTAGGTGGTATAGCACTGGTCTGTGCATTGCTGTACAGAGGTGACTCATGGTTGCTGTGATTCTGAACACTGTGACAGTGATGTGCCAAACATGGTAATGGTTACCCATGGTGGACTGTGCTTGCTGGAGCTTCCTGACTAAAACAAGCCAGGAAGCAGGGGCAGCATCCACTTCCAAAATGGCTTGCCTCCAGAAACTCTAAGATACTAAGGTACTCCTTGTCAGTGCCAGGTGTTCACAATTACATGCTATGCATCAGAGAGCTAGACAATGACTAAGTACGACAAAAGAAGAATTGATGTCTTTGAGTTGTAGTGCCAGGAAAGAGTATCAATCATACCATAGACTGCTAAAAGAACAAACGGGTCTGTCTTGGAGAGAGTGAAACCAAGTTTCTCCTTGAAAGCAAGGATTTTGAACCTCCATCTCACATATTTTGGGCACATGGCCAGGAAACACCAGTACTAGGAGAAAGACATTATGCTTGAAAGGGTAGAGAAACAGCATAGGAAAGAAAGAACCCAGATGAAATAGATTGACATGGTAATTGGAGCAATGGGATTAAGGGTGTTAGAGTCAGTGAGAGTGGCTCAGGAAAGGTAGGGTTCAGAACTGTTATATGTAGGTCGCATATCACCAAATGGCACATAACAACAACAACAATCCTTTAAAAAACACACACACAACACAAAACAGCAACAATTTCAAGCTTCTAAAACTCTGTGTGGCAATTCTTCTCTGACCTGCATGATCTCTATTAGTTGGAATTAACTTGATGGCATTGAACTTGGCTTTTTGACAGGCTCAACTCTGTTTTGGATGTACTGATTATGTCATTTTGACTTATAAAGTAAATATTTATAAAATCTCATTTTTAGAATTGAGGAAACTAAATAATATAGTTCTAATTTTTATAAAATGTATGGTCTATTAGAAAAGTCTGAAAATGAGTAATAATGAGTAATATAAAATATAAAGTATGATGAGAGTCTTCTCTCATTTTGTCCACACAGAGATGATCTCAAAATTCCACAAGCATACCAAACGAAGATGGCACAAGGACTTCAAAACACATTTTTGGCACATCAAAAGACAATGATCAATTCAAAGGGTTTTATTCTATTTGCTTGAGAATAATTTATGACCTAAATCAATAAAAAAAATGTTGCCCAAGAAAATATGATCATTATACTTAGGTATCAAAACCTTTAAATCAGTAAAAACAAGGAACTGATATTTTTTTGAACAGATACAACTTGTAAGAGAAAGAAAATTAATTTCTTAAAGGATCCTATTTGAGATTATTTCAGTGATTTATTTATTTATAAGGTAACATACAGAATCACTTTAGATGTTAAAATGAAACAGAATATTTGTAGAACCTAACCTTGTGTTTATAGTGAGCTCTGTTGGCCTAGTAGTAAGAAGCTTTGTTGCAACCCCACAGGCATGCTGTTTGAGTTCATCAGTTACCCTGCAGGAGAAGGATGGGCAACTTCCTCCCATACAATTTATTATTGTTGTTGTATACCATTGAGTCAGAAGTGACTCATAGCTGACCCTCTGGCAGATTTTCAGAGACAGTTAATCACGTGGAAGATGACTGCCTATCCTTCTCCTAAAGAACAGCTGGTGGACTCGAACAGCATACCTTCAGGATTGCAATGCAACTTCTTGCCACTAGGCCACCAGAGCTCCCATACAACTTACTGCCTCTGAAAACTCACTAGAGGGTCAGCAATAGGTCAATTCTCACTCAATGGCACTTAACAATAGCAACAATCTTGTGATAAGAGTTTGGCTGTTTACCAAAAGGTTAAAAGTTTGAACATACCAGCTGCTCCAAGGGTGAATAGAGTGGTAATCGGTATCTAAATATTATAACCTTGGAAACCATTTAGGGTAATTGTTTCCTACATACAGGCGCAATATTTGTTGCATCAACTTATAAGGGTTTTTAGAACCTTATACTTAATTTGCCCAGCTTCTTGAATAATTTGCTCAGCACACAGATTAAATAGGTATGGAGAGAAGATACAATTCTGGCCCACTCCCTTCCCAATTCCAAACCATGCAGTGCTCTCCTGTTCCTTTTGTACAACAGCCTCCTGGTCCAGGTATAAGTTCTGCATGAGCACAATCAAGTCCTCTGTGATTCCCATTCTTTTCAATGCCAGCCACAACTTGTTATGATCCACACAGACAAATGGCTTTGCATAGTCAATAAACCACAAAAAAGCATTCTTCTTGCATTCCATACTTTTCAGCGAGAATCCATCTGACATCAGCAGTGATACCCCTGGTGTCACAATTGACAGCAGGTTTTGAAGGTGACTCATCAATAACCTGTGTTAGGCAGATCACACAACCTTGCTTGCTGAAAATGAGGAGGACTTGAGGTACTTATTGCCAAAGATCAAAGAATGCAGCCTTCAGTATGGATTGCATCTCAAGGTCAAGAAAACGAAGTTTTTACCCCCGGACAGATAGGCAGTGTCATGATAGATGGGGAAGAGATTGAAACTGTCAGAAGGTTCATCTTGCTTGGATTCACAATTAACACCCTGGGTATTAGCAGTCAGGAAATAAGGGGACACATTGCACTGGGAAAGTCTGCATTAGGGATCTCTCCAAATTATTGAGGAATAATGATGTCAGTTTGAAAAATAAGGTGCATCTGATTCAGGCTATGGTATTTCTGATCACTTGCAATGCATCTGAATAGCTGGAGAGTGAAAAAGGATGACAGAAAAAGAACTGATGTCTTTGAACTGTGGTGTTGGAGAAGAGCGCTGAACCTTCCTTGGAAGGCAAAGAGAATAAACAGATATGTCTTGCAGAGTGCGCAGGTAGAGTACTCTTTGGAACAGGAATGACGAGGTTTCACCTCATATACTTTAGGAATGTTGCTAGAAGGGGTTATTCCTTGGGGAGGGACATGATGCTGGGAAGAGTGGAGGGTCAGTGAAGAAGAGGAAGACCCTCAACCAGACTGAATGACAGGGTGACTGCTGCAATGGGCTCTTGTGTGTCAAGAAATGTGAGGATAATGCGGGATAGAACAGGCTTCAGATCTTTTGTTCATAGTCTAGCTATGAATTGTACTCAAATCAATGGCACCAAACAACAACAACTAACACTGAAAGAGATTTTCTTTTACTTTTTAAAGAGAAGACAGAACTGGGGGGAGTGGTGGGCAGGGAGAAAAGTGCAGCAGTGAATGGATGGAAATCCAAAGTCTCTGTAAATTTTCATTAAAATTAATAATAATAAAAAAATGTAAATGTCCCTCCAAAAAAAGAAAAAAAAAGATTCCCAACTAACAATTTGTTGTATTATTCAACTAGTACTTGTGAAATTAACCTGATCTCTCCTACTAAAGAAATAATCTTCCATTGGCTGACTTTGTGATTTCCTTTAGAGGTTGTGCCTTCCACAGAAACCTATTTATTCCTTCAGTCAAACCTATATTTAGTTAACAGTGATATATTGTCTCCTGTATGCAACACAATGTGTTAGACCAGAGCAAAGAGACAAACAAAAAAAGTGATTAGTGTCTCAGGAAACTTGTGGGGCCCTGGGTAAACCTGTATTTGAACCTACACAGAATAAACAGAGGTTACTTGTCCAGAGTGCAATGTCTTCTGTCCAGCATTGTACAGATACCAGATTAATGGAAAGTTTCAGTGAAAGCTTAGGTGATTAAAGAAAAAAAAAGTTGAACCAAAACCATGACAAGAGGGTACCCAGAGCTATGGTCACAGTACGATTCTCTCTTTCAGGTGGGGTGTGTGCTGTATTTCTGGAGCCAATGATGGTTAATGTTCTCTGAACACATTCAGAAAAACTTTGACCTTAGATGACAGTGAGATGGGATTACTATCTCACCAGTTTATTATAGAGGACAGTGAGAAAACTTCCACTTTTCATGAATTGTCTTGGCTAATAAGCAAGGAATATGGACAGTAGTTGTTGGTGTTATGTACCATCCAGTCAGAACTGACCCATAGCTGACCCTCCAAAGATTTTCAAAGGTTATCTTTCTCCTGTGAAGCACAGTTGGAGGGGCAATAGAATTTGTACAAGTTGCCACTTATCAAGTGTTTTATGTTATGTTTACCTGAGGTTGAATGGACATCAGTATATCACAGCAGTTAAAAGTCCTAGAGATATGAGCATAAGACAGAGAGAGATGTGTGCTTTTATGATTGCATTGAACTGCTCTCAAGATTCAGTACTGGAGAATACAGTGACATTGTTTGCTCCGGATCACTGAATTGAGCAGATGTCAGCTTGTGAATAAATTCTTTTACATAGGAAATTATATTAGAGAAACAGTGTTTAAGATTTCACTACGTAAAATCCACACAAAGAAACTGGGGGAAACTGTGGTGCTCAGAAGAGAATAATAAGGAAATCCATTCTCTTGAACACTTGTGTGTACACACAAGGAGCGCTTCTTTAACATCTGCTCTGTGCCTGACAAGGATTTCCTGAGCAACCAGCACTTCATTGTAGGAACATGGCCATCAGCATTCTTTTCAGAACCAATGCTTTGAGGTAATTATGATATCAGGGCATTTTATTGCAATGCATTTAAACAAGACACAATACCTTTTGCTAACGTGCAATATTATACTTTCTGAAACTAGATATAGCATAATTTAGAAATTTCAATACACCTATTGTTTCTATCCATTTATTAGCTCATTAACATGAGAACCATAGTTAATAATTTAGAGGTTTTAACAGCTGAAATAAGAATGTTCATTTTCATCACTATACAAAGATTTATGCGAGTTACTGATTATTCAGATAAGAAAATACTTTCAAATATGAAAACTACATTGTGTGGAATGCTGAGATCTTTTCATTGCCTTAAGCCTTGTTTTCAGGGTTCCCATTAGGAACATACACCTGTTCCTTCAGTTGTGAGAAATGTGGAACTACAGATTGAAAAAAACCACCAAAACCTGAAGTGCTTATTTTCATTAGATCTGTCATCTGCTGCTCTCTGAGAATGAATAATTGATTTGCAGTATCAGTTTTGTGGATTAAAAAAATCCAGCAATTATGTACATTATTAGATAGTGGGTTTTTATCATAATTTACAGGTGTTATCTAAAAATCAATGAAAAAAAATTACCACAAAATTAGTTTTGCTTTGAACTCCATTGGTGAATGAAAATTTTCTTTGTAAAATAAATACATCAAACAAAATGCTATTTTTTTTTCCCTTCTAAGGAGCCCTGGTGGCATAGTATACTACAGGTTGTATGTATAATTGCAAGTTTCATGGTGCAAATCCACTAGCCACTCCACTAGTGACAGATGAAAAATCTCTCCTTGTAGAGATAGATATCCTCAGAAACCTGGAAGAATCAGAATCAAATTGATAGCAGTAGGTTTGTGTGTTTTTCCTGTTTGTTTAGTTGGTTGGTTATGGGCATTTTTATTTGTTTATTTTGTTTCTTGGTTATTGAATGAATGGTCATATTCTTCACTTTTGGTTTTCTAACTTCAAATGGTTGCCAGAAACATGAACTGATGAACTACAGGAGCCTAATTTAATGTTCATGAACTTTGATAGAAACAGACCATTTTTTTAATTATTAATTATGTTTTCATTTATTATTACTATAAAGATGAAAAATGCATAATTACCATTAAACCGAGGTGCCTCAACCTTAGAACTATTGGCATTGTATCTTAGACAAATCTTTCTCACTGAGTATTGCACCAGACGTTGGAACATGAGCAACAACATCTTTGTCCTCTATCCATTAGCTGTCAGGTGTACTCTCCCTCTACTAGCCCTAGTAGTGATAACGAAAAGGTGTCCAGCTATTGACAAATGTCTTCAGGAGAGAACCAATATTTCTACAATGTGTACGTTCATTTGCCTCAAAATGCAGTTGGATCTGATTAGAGCATTCTGTCTTGTATGGAGGATTTTAAGTAAACTATGTGGACAGAGTTCCAGCTTGTTATCCCAGAACTTACTATTATCTGAGCTGTTTAAGTTTGAAAAACATCAGATAAGAACAATTCTTTGTAAGTCTATACTTCCTGAATTGTCTCTGGCATTTCAAGGTGAAATTAAGATAATTTGGTTTTAAGAAACTCACATGTTTTCACTTAGTCTTGTTATTTGCTTCATTGAATTTTCCTTCACCTCAACATCCCTTCTTACTTGGGATGTTTTTGCTACAAATTATTGTGTCATTGTTCTTTCAAAAATATCACCTGAAAGGAATTTTACTAGCAACTGATAGAAGAATGTAGAAAATACTATCATACTTTGAGAGTTGGACTCTTCATTGCTTCAAGAGGATCCTTGTGTTAAATTTCTCTGTTTTTAAAATGAATCTAGTGTGGGGCTGAGGAATGCATAAATTTTATTTCTGTAAGGCGTTATTTGCATATCAGGGTCTTATGCAAGTTATAGTATGATAGTGCGCTTAAACAAACATTGTGGACATACATAGTCTAGGTAGATTTATGTGCTAATGAGAAAAAAAAAGCATGAAGTAATTCAGAAACAGTTCAGGGGAAAAAAAGATGTGTTAAAATTGAAAGAATTTGTTCAAATTTGTATTAGTGTTTTGTAAATAAACTAGTAGGGGGAGAAAAGAAAGGGGACAGGGCTATTAAAAAAATAAAAGGCCTTGGAATTTTTTTTTTTAAATCAAAATGAAACAAGAAAGACAGCAAGAAAGACTATCAACTCAGGAATATCTAACTCAAGACACTGAATATAATGATCTCTTACAAGAAAGTTGAAATCCACTTTATACATTCAAGTGAATGAAAGAAAGTGAGTTATAATATATATTGTATACTTTCTGGAAAATTTTATAAACAGTATTCAAATTAAAAAAAAATTAAATGACCTTACAGCCACCAAAGAAATTCAGGTATCTTAAAATGAAATGAAGAAAAGTGTACGTATGGGAATTTTTGCTACATGAGAACATCATGGAAAATAGGAAAAGAGAAACACTTCCTATTTGAAAAATTATCTAGACAACCCAAGACAGTCTATGTAAGTAGATTAATGAAAGGACTAAAAGAGCTTAGAGAATCGCTAGGGAAGATCTTGGAAGATCTGTCAGAATTATTGAAAAAGTATCATAGAGGTCTGTAGTGCATGACAGAACAGGAAAACAAGACATGCACAAAAATCCCCTTCCAAGGCCTAATCACTCAACTACTGTACAAGTCATATCAATCTTCTAACTGCATAATAGTGATTGCACTGAAAAAACCTCCTAGAAATGAGAGTACACCCATTTTACAATACAGAGTATAGGGCTAAATTATCTAAGTATTATTACAGGCTAGTAAACCCAGTGAAGACAAAATGATTCTGAATAATGGCTAGTGAATCATGCTTTGGTGGAAATAAAAGAAACAAGAAAACACAAATAAATACTTTCTGTTACATTAGTACACGCATGCATGTGCTAAAGTGTGTGTGTTTTAAACTTTAGATTGTCTTGCAAACCCAGATAAGACCAATTGTTTTCTGTAAATTATGGAGAAAGCATGAAAGAAGTCTAATGACAGATAGAAATTGTGATTTCTCTCAACACAGCAATTACAATTTTTTTTCTCAATGAAAATGGAAGAAGAATGGGGAGCTTTTATTAACAAAGAGAAATTATTATTGAACTTCAAGGAATTTTAATGCTTTGTGAAAAACGTACAGAAGATGGTACCATAACTAAGATGAAATCTCTCTCCTGTGCAGTGCTGAGATGTAGTCTCCACAAGGTAGTATATAAGTTTTGTGAATTTTTCTAGGTCTGAAAGTTAGACAGTGAAGATGTGACCATCTTTGCTACTTGTGTTTTAATCCTGTGTGAAGAAACATTGTATTTTAAAATCAAATCAATGGTAGTGGGTTTAGTTTTGTTTCTCCTTTGACTGTAAACATGACAGTTTTTAGAACAATTGGACTTCATGAAGTAAACACAAGGTTAGAGGCATAGATTGGATTTCAATCCAAGTTCTGTCCTTTGCTGATGGGCTCAATGGCATTTCGGTATGGAAAGTTAGAAATGCTATTTACTCTGTAGTAGGAGATCCTTCCGGTATCTTTAAAATATAAATTAGTACACTGGTATTAAGTAAAAATTATTATAGGGCAATAATATAGAATAATACAAATTTAGGGACATGTTGGAATTCTGCTTTATTATTTTAGGGTTAGGTACTGAATGACTATGATTTCTACTTTTAAAATTTTAATGTGTTTGTGAAGATTAAACAAGGAGTCAACTGTTTGATGCATTTACTTATTAACACTCAACACAGTATAATAGTTGATTGGCATTCCCTGAGGACTGCTAAAAAAAGACACTTCCTAAAGCATACCACCTGTGCTTTAAAAGAAAAATAAAATTATATATAAAATAGATGGGGAAAGGTGACAAAATAAGATTTCCTATAAGTTTGTTTTATTTTATTTTAAAGATGATTATTATGTTTGAGAATAAGAAATTACATGCACTAGGGATATTGTAGCTGATGTTAGATGGATCTTAGCTGAAAGCAGGGAATACCAGAGGAATTTGACTGTGTGGATGATCGTTCTAATGCGAAACCTATACTTGGACCAGGAGGCAGTCTTCAGAACAGAGCAAGGGAACACTTCATGGTTCAAAATTGGGAAGGGCATACGCCAGGGATGCATCCTATCTCCATACCTTTACAACCTATATGCAGAACAGATTATCAGGGAGGCTGGGCTTTATGAGGAGAAATGTGGGGTCAAGATTGGTGGACGATCTATCAACAATCTATGTTATACAGATGACACAACCCTGCTTGCTCAAACTGAGGAGGACTTGAAGCACCTGCTGCAGAGGGTCAAGGACTGCAGGCTCCAATATGGATTGAGGCTCAATGTCAAGAAGACAAAGATTCTCATCACTGGACCAATTGGAAGCATCAGGATGGTGGTGAAGAGATTGAGATTGTACACAGCTTTAGTTTGCTTGGGTCCACAGTCAACACTCTTGGCACCAGTAGGCAGGAAATTAAAAGGTGCATTGCCATGGGAAAGTCTGCTGTTAGGGACCTCTCCAAAGTACTGAAGAGCAATGGTGTCTCTCTGGAGACTAAGGTGTGTCTGTAACAGGCCATGGTCTTCACAATCACTTGTTATGCATCAGAGGGTTGGACAATGACCAAGGAGGACAAAAGGAGAGTTGATGCCTTTGTGCTGTCGTGCTGGGGAAGAGTATTGAGAGTACCATGGACTGCTAGGAAAACAAAGAGATTCATCCTGGAAAGGGTTAAAGCAGTTGGGTTTTTGGAGGCAAGGATTCTGAGGCTCCATCTAACATATTTTGGACATGTTGTAAGAAGAAACTGGTTCTTGGAGAAGGACATCATGCTTGGGAGGGTGGAGGGACAGCACAGGAGGGGAAGGCCCTCTATGAGGTGGATTCATTCGGTGACTGGGTTTATCGGATGGGAGTGTCAGAGACAGTGCAATTGGCACAAGACAGATCAGAGTTTAGGGCTGTTGTGCATAGGGTCGCTATGAGTCGCAAGCAACTTGGCGGCACATAACAACAACAACATACATACAATCATAATATGAACACTAACATCATTGAACACTTGCATTGGATAAGTGACCAGCCCTCTTCTCACTAGAAAGTACCTATCAAAATTTGGTACTCTCTCTTTTGCTGGTGTGCACTCTGGTGCATCTACTCATTTTTTATTATTCTGTTTCCAAAGCGAATGGGTATTCTTGAACCAAGACAGAATTTCAGAAAATTGATCTCCACCTCTTTTGAAGATTCCTTTTCTTGTTCACTTCTATAACAACACTCTTGCTTTTCCTCTAAGTGTCCCTGAAATGTCCTTAATTAAAACATCTTAAACCAAAAAATTCGTGCTTTGTTCTTTCTCTATATATAATTGATATCCTTGGAGTTAGTCATATTTGCATCCATGGCTTTAGCTCCCACTACCTCTCTGGTAGTGCATTGCATAAGGAGGTGCAGTACTAACTCAGAAGTCTGATGCTTAGAGGCAACCAGTGGCTCTGTAGGAAAAAGGTAGACAATCTCTTCCTGTGCTATTATAGGAATGTGATGGAGGGCCAGCTAGGAGAATCCTTTAACTTTGGAAGATAATCATCATTTGGAATTGACTTGAGGTCAATGACATCACCATTTATGGGAGTTTTAGAACTTTAATTACCTCTGGTATGTTTTGACTTTTAGTTTATATTCTTTATATTTTAAAGTTTCTATGTCCATTTAGCTATAAGCTGACTGGAACATAAATATTCAAGATATTTCAAGATATCTTCAACTGTTTTTGAAAAATAATGGATGTTTCGCATACCTTTGTTGAAGAGAAAATTACAACAGGAAAAAAAATTCTTGGCTCCTGTTTCTCTTTGTTCTTTGCCTCATTTATCTTACCTGTAGGCAAAGGGTGTGTTTACTTTTGAAATGAATTACATACTTAATTTACAAAATACTTTATTGAATACTTAATCCAGGCATTATGTGATGCAATAGCTTGATTAACATAAATACAATAGTCTCTCTATCCTGCCTTTCTAGTACAATAATGGACAAACTAATGAATGATTTTGAACCTCAGTTCTCCTACTTTTAAATAAGGGATTATAGTACTTTCCTTCTGGCATTATCATAAGGCTAAACTATATGTAAAAATACTTAATAACATGTCTTGAAGCATATACTATTAAAATATTTCTTTTTAAATTTAATACCAATATTTAATATTAGACTTTTAAGGATAGAATAAAGTATTGAGGATGATGGAAGCAGATTAGAGAAGTCCATATTCTGCCTTCTTATTGTGTATAGTCGAGTAGGGATCAACGCATAGCTGACCTTCCAGCAGGTTTTTAAAGGCAGTGAATTACACAGGAGTTGATTGCCCATAAGATTAATACTGTATCCCTAATGCCAGGTTTTCTTGGCTAGAACTTCCACTTTGCCATAGTCAGTTACTTAATTTCCATTTTTAAGTTCACTTGTCTGTGATATGGGACAACCAGAATATCTAGGAGATTTAGCTGTGCAGTAGGTTAGGAATTAGGCTATCTGAAAGGTTAGCAGCTGCTGCATGAGAGAAATCTATGGTGTTTTGGAAATTATTTTTAATAAAGATTAAAGAAGCAGAAAATGAGGAGGATGTAAATTACTAGGATAGCCAAGTTTTGTGGGTGGATGAGGGGAAATAGGGATTACTGGCTGCAAAAATGGGAAAGATCTAATTTGGACCTGAAACGATGGGGTTCTTATAAAACACAATGTATATAAATGATTGTATGAGACAAAATGTGACTGAAGAAATGTGTGAAGCACAATGTACATGACTGAAAGACAGTGTATAGGAATCTTATATGCAAACCAATAAAAAATTTGTAAAAAGAAGAAAAAAGTAGTATAGATTCAGAAACTATATGGGGCTACTTTGTCTTTTGAGTTACAATGAGTCAGAATTAGCTCACCGGTAGTGGTTTTGCTTGGTTGGTTATAATATATAATTAATTCTTTGAAGGAAATAAATAAGTTGATTGTTGTTATATGTTATAGATTTGGAACTCACAGCTGTATATGGCATCAAAAGAGATTACCTATCTTTCGTCAGCGGTGCAACTGATGAATTTGAGCCATGTGTCTTTGATTTGGCATCATAGCTCTTTACCACCAGGCTACTAGAACGTCTTAAATAAATTGATGGTTGTTGTTGTATGCCAATGTGTAGGAATCATCATAACTGACCCTCCAGCTGATTTTTAGAAGCAGTTAATTCACAGGAGGAGATTTCCCATACTTTTCCCATGAAACTGCTGGTGAATTTAAACTGTGTGCCTTAGGAATTGCATGGAAGCTTCTTTCCACTAGGCTACCAAAGCTCCCCAAGCAGACTGGAGCTTGTATTTATGATAAGAACAGTACAGTAATAATATATATACTTCATAGGATTTATCTACAGTTATTTCCACTCATGTAATCTGCATCCATCACCTTCTGACTCTATTTGCCTCACCGTTTTATTTTCACTATGTTTGTATTCTCTTCACCTGTTTCCTAATCCCAGCTCTTACTCCCACTTCCCCTTGTTTTCTCCTGGATTATTCCTTTTCCATGTTTAGTGTCATTGTTCTTCAATCAAGGATATCTCTAAATCTTGTTCCGGGGACATAATCACAAAGTAGTCTGAAGAGAATTAACTATTATTAATTATTGATTGCTATTAACTATTATTTGGTATTGATAGTTTTTCCTAGTCATTTTGTCATACTGTGAAGGCTTACACATTGCTCTTATACTGGAAGCTATGTCATCAATATTTCAAATACTAGCAGTTTTACCTATGGTAGACAGATTTCATCAGAGCTTCCATACTAAGAGGGACTATGAAGAATCACCTGACAGTCTACTTTCAAAGAAACTAGCTAACGAAAATCTTATGGCTAGTACTAGAACATTGTTGGGTATAATGACAGAAAAGAAGTTCCTTACTCTGGAAAACTTACAAAATATGACGGGGATAGGTCAACATAAAGCCAATCTTAATGTTATAGAATGAAGTTTGGGGAATTTTATTTAATAATATAAAAAGTGAATATAACCCTTAGTAATAAGAACCAAGAATTTACAAAGTAAAAATCAAGGAAAATTTAAGACCTTTGATTTATCTATTGAAAGTATATTTTTTCAACAACATAAGACTATACAAGTAGATTTTACCAGATGGACTACATGGAAATGAAGTTGACTGCATCTATGGAAAGAGAGGATAAGCTATATTATCAGTCAGAACAAGGCCAGGAACAACTGAAAGAACTAAATCAAATCTCTATATGCAACATTGAGTGTTTTATGGGTAAAATATTGAATATTATAAGGAAGCTCAATAGGAGACAGAAAAGTTCTAGGGTTACTATACCAGAAAAATTGGTAAATGTTTAGCTATTCTAGAAAGTATCATATGTTGAAGAAGCAGTAATTCTAAAGAAGGAAGTCAAAACTGTTCTGTAGGCATGGATGAAAAAAGTCTCCAAAATTTGTTGAAAAAGCAATTGAGATGTTGTAACAAATTAGTGCAATAATGGAAGTATTTCCTTAACTTTTCCAAGGAATTTGTAAGTCGACTACCTGGTCAACTGACTGGAAAACATTATTTAGTCCATACTAAAAAAACCTAACCAAACAGAAAACAGAAATTATTGAACAATATAATTGTCACATATAAATAAAATTTTACTGAAGGTAAATTTTTAAAAGTTGTGATAGTAAATATTGAAGTCAAATTCAGAGCAGGAATGAATAGTACCATTGCTTATGTCAGTTGCATCTTGACAGGGCAGTGTTTTTTTCAAATGTACATGGGGCTGCTATAAGTCAAAACTGACCAAAAAACACCTAACAACAATAGCAATTTGATTTACTCTATTTTTAGTAGGTGCAGTCTGTGTGATATTCAGTAAAACACAATTATGTTAACAATTCTGAGTCAAGAACTCTCTTCCTCCATGTATCATTATCTTCACCCTTTCCCATGTTGTGAAAATGTGTAAATAATTCTTAAAAGTACCAGTTATTAAAAAGACAAATATAGCATAACACTGTTATTGTGAAGCAGGGCTGACATGGGGGCTTAGAAGGATAATAAGAAGAGTGGATAGATAAGGAACACTGTATGAGCGGAGAGAACTGTTTAAAAGAAATGTATGATTAGGCATTATATGTAAGTAAGACAGTGGTCCAAAATAAGAAGTGCATTACGGAGAGGACTAGAAGGAGCAGAGAGGAAGAAGGAAATTGTGCATCAATGAATGCTTATTAAAAAAAAGAAAGTGAGCTGAGGGAGGGGGAAAAAGGGGGTGGGAGGAAATTTACATCAATGAATGAATGAAAATCCAACTTTTTTGTAAACTTTCATTAAAATCACAATTAAAATTAAAAATTAGGAACAAAAGTACCTTCAGCTTCTGTGGGATTATGGGGTTAGGAGCATTATGAAGGAGAGTATTGAGAGGAGGGCCAGAAAACTTTTTACAAAGAACCACAGAAGCTCAAAAAAGGAAGTGATCTTTGCCCTGAAATTGCCTTGCAATGTACTGGTAAATGTTTTACAATGTTGATTTAGTGAATTAGATAAAATTAAAGGGAAAAAAAAAGCAATGAACTTCCAGGCTGAGTCAGATATATATCACTTTTTCAACAGAAGAGACACTACAACTGTGCCACAGATTCACTGAGTCAAATGGGCATAGCACCAGAAAAAGACAACCCATAGGTGAAGAAAGGGAGGGGAAATCACTAAACATAGAGTAGATATTTATTAACACAGATGAAGAGAAAGGTGATATTAAATAAGAAGGAGAGCAGCATAATATGACCATGGCAAAGAAAGGCATTAGAAGGTGCAAAGTATAAAAGACAGTACAGGTATATACTATTACACGCACACTCCTGCAGTAATAACTATAAAAAATAATATCTGTGAGTAGGTACATTGGAAGACATGAGTTAAGTAGATGAGGTCAGTGAATGAAAATGCGTGCATGAGTACACATAGGTTTGACAAAAGATAGGAGTTTCTATTTGCTGCAAATATATCCAAGGATGCAGGGGCAAAGTTGTAAAAAACTTCTTCGAATCATAAACATATAAATTCAAGAAATGAGTCACTGGATGTAAGGATTTAGGAATACAGCCTGGTAGTACATCTAGGTCAATCAACATAATATAGTTCACCAAAACCAATTTTCTACATCTTATTTTGGTGAGTAATTGTGAGACCCTTAAAAGTCAGCAAGTGGCCATTTAAAAGGTATCTGTTGGTCTCTCCCCATTCAAAGCAGAGATGAGTGAAGATAATAAAAAACTCAAAGAAGAGACAGTGCAAAGGAACTAATGGACCAAGAAAATCACAGGCTCTATTAGCCTGAGAGCACAGGCTGCCCAATTAAAACTTCTGAAAAAGACCAGAGTTACTCAACTGATAGAGACTGATGGAACCCCAGAGATTAAGGCTCAGATACATAAACCTGGAGCTGAAGCCTTCCACAAGGAACAATTTTCTGTTAAACAATAAAATAGGTATAAAATTAATAATGCCAGGGAGAAATATGCTTCTTATTACAATTAATCAAATAGGATGAAATGGGCAATTGCTGTTGTTGTTTTTAGGTGTCTTTGATTTGAGTAAGGCTCGTAGCAACCTATGTATAACAGACCTGAATCTTGTTCTATCCTGTGCCATCCTATTACTCCTGACACACTGGAGCCCATTGTTCTGGCAAAAATATAGTTCAGAAGGCATAAGACAAAAAGATTAATGGAAACAGGAAGCCCAGTGTGAAAGTGGGAGAGTGCTGTTTCATAGGGGAGATTGAAACCAATGTCATAAAACAAAATGAGGACAAATTGTTGAGTGGAAAAATAATTTGCACTGTAAATTTTCACCTATGCCACAAAAAAAAGTTCAAAAAGAAAAGAAAACCCTACAAAAGCCAAACCAAAACAGTATAAGTATCTCAGTAGTTCCAGACTTCTGGTATTGGGATCACTTTTAACGCCAATATTTTTATTTTACTTACTTGGCAAATATAAGAAATGTGCTTTTAGAATCAATTATTTTAAAAAAATTGACAAGAAGAACTAATGTGATTATCAATTATTTGTGGATTTGTGGTTTGTTCACCAATTTGTATGTTGTTAAGCATAAATTAAAAATAATGGTGCATGCATTTTCAGAAGCCTATTATTATTATTATTGTTATTATTATTATTAAATATATGTGGATTCTTAAGTTTCTTGAAATAAATCTAAAATGTCCTGAGATTTTTTCTCGTGTATCAGCATTCATTGATCAAGATTTAATCAGAAAGTTTCCATCAAGGGATTTGTTCAGTGTTTATAATCTACAAATAATCTGTTCTTTTAGTATTATAAAGTGCTTACTAATTTACATGGCTGATAAAAGACTTGGTATTAAGGACAGACATAATTTGACCCAGTTTTAAAAGCATGTTAGAACTCCCCCACCCCCCACCCCGCATTAATGATTGTGGTTCTATAAATCAGGAAGAAATCCCTTGCCATCTTCTGAATTTCCTTGCGTCTTACAACCGGCCAAGCACAGATGGTAGATGACATGCGAGGAAAATCGCTCCACATGTCAGCACCGCCTATGTGACCTGTGAGGTGTGGGGATGTACGAATCAAACAGTACATTTCCGGAATGTCTGAAAATGTGGGCTGCATGTGGCCAAGGAGACGTTTTTGAAAGCTGACTGCTGGATATGCTGATCCAGTAAAAAAAAAAAGAAAAATCACAGTGTGGAAGGGGTGGGGGTGGGGCAGGGAAAATGTCTAGAACTCACAGAAATTGACCATTCTCAGAGAAAGCTACATTCATGCCCTACACGGTGCCGATGGTTCCTGTGTTTTATTCTGCTGACATCGGCATCTTTCCTGGCCTCCCAGGAAGTCAGTGAACCTTTCTGCCTGACAAAACCCAGCCTCCCAGAAGCCCGTTGCAGCAGAAATGAATCATTGCCAGGGAGTGTCTTGCAGAAAGAGGTCAAAGGTCGATGTGACAATACAGCCTTTTGGCTTCCTTATCAATGTGGGTTACCACTGATGTTTTCAGTGCAAAGAATGTGTCATGAGAACTCAGTTCATAATCCTAGGCTAGTGACTATAAGCTTCTGTGTCACCCTTTGCTTATCTCTGATATGGAGACCTCTTTACAGATTAAACATGATCAAGTGTGAAGGAAATCTCCATAAAACAGGATGAGACAGTAGAAAAAAGTTCAGATTTCTTAGTACTTCTTTATGAAGCTTCCTAAATTGTTTTTTATTACGTAAGTCTTTTTTCTATGTCAACTGCTCTTAGAATTCTCTAGACCATGAAAGACTGAGAGAGAAAAAGTGGTCTATAAAGGGAAATAAAGTACCTACCTTCTCCTTCCTTGGTTTAGCTGTTCCAAAAGCACTCAATTTTGTAACTCTTTTTGATGTAGAGTTTCATTGCTGCCCTGGATGTATCACCCTTTTCTTACTATTATTTTCTCCTTTAAAATGAACTCTTTTTCACATGACTACTACTATAAATTGGTGAGCTGACAGTATGAAATTTTTACTTCATTAATAAGTTCAAGAAGGCAACATAACATTAAAAGACAGTGACACATAACAATGGATCATTAAAGTATACAATTATAAAACCCACTCCTTGCCACAAAGTTGGAACTTACTCATAGCTGACCCTCCATTTGCTTTTCTGGAGTTGTAAATTGCACAGGAGACTAAATGATAGGTTAAAGTTAGACCTCTCAAGCTAGAATACTAGAGTTTTATTTGAATTTTGCTATCTGCTGGCAATATGAATTCATGTTGTGGTTGACTTATGGCAACCTTGTAAGACAAAGTAGAACTGCCCTATTGTTTTTTTCTAAACTGCAATATTTGTGAGAGCAAATTATCAGATCTTTTTTCCCTTGCAGGCTGAGTTCAAACTACCAAGCTTTCACTCAGCAGCTAAGAGTTTAGCTACTGTGCCATCAGTACAGCCTTGCCCAAGCAACTTAATCTTCCTCTGCTTCACTTCTGTAAGATAAAGAGGATAATTGTAGTTCTAATTTTAGAGGTCTTTTATGAGAATGAAATGAAATAACAGTTGTAAAGTGCTTAAGAAAGAGCAGAAGTGTTTGTATTTGAAATGACATAACTATGATCTGAGAAATCTTATCCTCTAAAGAATGTTATCAGAAGATACAACAGCATTATCAGAAAAGGTCTGATGGGAGTAGGGATGTGGAAGTTAGTTTGAGGTTTGGGATAAGTCTGTAGAGTCAAATTAATGATGGAACACCACAGAGGGAAAGTCCATTGTCTTACCATCATAGTCCCAAGCAAGCCGTCATATGGATCACAGAACAGACTCAAATTTAAATTGCTCATTTAACACTGTTTATTTGGTCACTTTTTTAAATTATTATTATTAAATTTTATTAGTTTCAATGAACATTCACAGGGATTCTGGGCTTTTACTCCTTCATTGCTGTACCATTCTCTCCACCCTCCTCCCCAGTATGTTCTTCTTCCCCACCATCCGAATGTCTGTTTTAATTGTCCAATTGCCACAGTGCTTGTCAAAGTCAGTTCTGATTAATCTCCTTTGTCAGTGTGTCCTTTGCCATTCCCC
>NW_006399897.1:3427014-3439968 GCF_000299155.1 Elephantulus edwardii | reverse complement strand
TAAGTGCCCATCAACAAACGAATGGCTAGAGAAGCTGTGGTATATTCGCACAATGGAATACTATGCTGCATTAAAAAACAAGGAACTCATGCAATATTTAGTCACTTTAAAGCACAGTGAGAAGTGGATAGAAATAGAGCAAATTAATACTTAAGGCAGGTAGGTAGCAGACTAAGTGGAAGGAGATTGCTTTGGAACCATACTAGACATAATCAATGAAAGCTTAAATTTAAGTCTCATGAATAATGTTCTTGTTGTTGTGTGCCATCAAGTTGGAACCAACTCTCAGCTGACTCTCCAGTGGGTTTTCAGAAGATGTAAATCACATAAGAGGCGATTGCATGAAGGAGTTTTTCTTTTGCTTTTCAAGGAGAGGAGAGAACTGGGGGTGGGGGTAGGGGTGAGTGGGTGCAACAATGAATTAATGGAATTCCAAAATCTCTGTAGATGTTCATTGAAATTAATAATAATAATAATAAAAAGAAAAAAGATTGCTTATCTTTCCTTAGCTGAGCAGCTGGTGGCTATCAAGTGCATGCTTTTGTAATTAGTAATGTTCATAAATTTAAACTTTTGGGCTAAATTCTTCTTGCATATTTGGTATTTCTCTCTTCTTTATATTTAAAATGACAGATTGCCTTTAGATTGCAGCATGAAGGAAGTGTCCTAAACTGTATTTTTATAGCTATTTGTAATTTTCACTGTGTTTTCACATCAAACAACTAATTTAGTTTTCACAACAATGCTGTGAAGTAGGTAGAACATGATTTAATTTTTCTTCTTACAGATGGAGAACTGTTGCACAGATGGAGATGGAGAACGGAAGTCCTCAAATGTAACTTGTTTAAAGTTACACAGCAAATCCCAGATGGAAGAGATTCTGGAGTTCAGATTTTCTGACTTCCAGTACTCTTTGAACCTTGAGTTTTCCTTCTCTCTAGTTGTGAAACATCAGGCTTGAGGCACGGTGTCCTCAGCTGGACAAGGAAGATCTCATGATGTCCTCTACTTAAATTATGAAAAATTTCCTGGAAGAGTTTAGAGGAGTTATAAGATACAGATAAAGACGAAAGATACATTTCATCGCGTTACATGAAGCTTAGAAGCAGGAGTGGCATTCACTTCCGTAAATAGCTTGCCTCTGGAAACTCTACGAACCTGAAGAAAGGATGAAAGTCACGCAAGGGTTAAGGACTTTTGTTCATAGGGTCGCTATGAGTTGCCTACAACTCGACGGCACTTAACAACAACAACAACAACATGATTATTTGACTTGTTCTAAACTATGTTTACCTTACTTGCCACTTATTCCATAAAAATGTCTTGGATCATGTACCGTCCTAAATTTTATCTCTAAAAAGAATTATCTAGGTTTATATTCCCAGAGCTTTGAAAAATAAATTTAGAACTGGAGTACGATTAGGAACGTAACATAACTTTAAAAAAACAAAACAAAACAAAACACACAACAAACTTACTTGGAAAGTTCTGCAGAATCCTGAGACTCAGAATATCATTGCCCAATGTATGTCAGCTGTATAAGCCTTCCAGAATCTTGCGCTGGTTAGTATTTTGGAAATTAGAAGCACTTGGCTCTGTTCGCTCAGCTAGATTCCCATTCTCTGTAACCCTGTATGGGAATTCATTCACACAGGATGTAAATTTGGCCATCAGCTTCAGAAGAGGCAAACTGAATTAAGCAATACTAGCCATAACAAAATCCTTCTTGAAACAATGAAGAAAATAATCTAGGAGAATGGGTTTATGATTTTTATGTTTCTAAATATTAGAAAGAAAATAAAATAAAAGTGAGAGGGATATACACCAGGTTTTTACTGGGCTTCATAGGGCAATACTTAGAGAAATTAAACTGGTATCAGTTGCTGGAGTCGACAGGCATACAGATGACTCTAACCAGCTCACACTGGGCGGTCCCTGACTGACTCTATTCAGACTCTTTTTTATAGTCAATCCAAGTGATGCCTCAGGATTTGTTTTTTCCTCTTTAAGTAGCCAGCTGTGACCATTGACCATGGTTGTTGTGAGATGGCTGCTCTGAATTTAGTTTGGATTTCTCTAATTTTAGACACTTTAAAGAGTCCCTGGAAGGGATTTGTAATGTGTTACAACATCTTTTCATTTTTTGGCCAGTGAGTGTCACACAGCTGTGTGTATGTGTTTATAGGACTAAGCATGTGTGTGCGTGCTCCACATGCGGGGTGAGGGGCAGGGGCAGAAAGAGAGCAATTGTGAGTCATTGTCTGCCAATTGGATTTCTTATAATAGTTCTATAGGAACTATTATAACTTCAGTTTTTGTTGTTGTTTCACTAAAATTAGCAGTGAAAACAATAATTTGTAATGTAATAATTATACATAAACTTGCAGATTTTTTCCTCTAAGAAATCTGATAAAATTTAAAATATAACTTTGACAAATCCTTTCTTTAAAAAATAATAGGCAATTGCAGACTTCTTCCTCTTCCAAAATTTGTGCAATTTATCATTAAACTGAGCGATCTATATTTCAATTCTTTAATAATTTTAAAGCAGTGATAAATCTTTTGTCTGACAACATAAAAATGTAATTAACCCCATGGTGGGAATAATAGGATAAGAGGATTGTGTTTTCATTTATGACACTGAAAAAAGAGATATTAAATAAGATTCCTTTCAAAATGTATTCCATCATGTTTTTTAATCATTATACATCTGTAAATATATTTTCTATCTATGTAGCTATCTAGCTAAACAGCTAGTTATGTATAAAACCAGAAAAAAATATACACCTTTAATCATTATAATCTAAAACTTCCTTTGGCCATTTTCTTACTACTCTCTCTAGACTTCCTATATTTGCAGTTCCAATTTATGCATATACTTTATCTGACACTAAGGAACAAAAAGCAGACTTTTTTGTAATTTTCAAATTTCTCCCTTCATAATCAATGCCCGAAATAAAATTTTTTTACTCTCAATGAATATCCTGACTATTCTTTCTTCTAGAGTTTTCAAAATATAATCTAATTACTGATTTCTATAGGAAACGTGATAAAAACGGAGACAATAAACATCATGCAGGTATATTTACATGATCAATTTCCCTTTTACTTTAAAATTACAATAAGCTATCATTTATGAATCACCAAGATCTATGCTAAATATTTTACTGTTTTTCAAAATAATTATTACAAAATCTTGCAATACAGTATTATTACTTATATTTTTATAGATAATGAACATCAGCAGAGAACTGCCAGAACTCCAGGCTGGGTTTAGAAGGGATCATGGTACTAAGGACATTGTAGCTAATGTTAGATGTATCTTAGCTGAAAGCAGGGAATACCAGAGGAATGTCTATCTGTGTTTCATTGTCTATGCAAAGGCCCTTGACTGTGTGGATTATAACAAACTGTGACTGACTCTGAGAAGAATGGGAATCCCAGAACGCTGGATCAGTTCAATGAGAAACCTATACTTAGACCAGGAGGCAGTCGTCAGAACAGAGCAAGGGAACACTGCGTGGTTCAAAATTGGGAAGGGTGTACGCCAGGGATGTGTCAGGTCTCCATACCTTTTCAACCTGTATGCAGAACAGATTATCCAGGAGGCTGGGCTCTATGAGGAGAAATGTGGTGTCAGGATTGGTGGAAGATCTATCAACAATCTGCGTAATACAGATGACACAACCCTGCTTGCTCAAACTGAGGAGGACCTGAAGTGCTTGCTGCAGAGGGTCAAGGACTGCAGGCTCCAATATGGATTGAGGCTCAATGTCAAGAAGACAAAAATTCTCACCGCTGGATCAATTGGCAGCATCAGGATGGATGGTAAAGAGATTGAGATTGTTCACAGCTTTAGTTTGCTTGGCTCCACTTGGCACCAGTAGCCAGGAAATTAAAAGGCGTATTGCCATGGGAAAGTCTGCTGTTAGGGACCTCTCCAAAGTACTGAAGAGTAATGGTGTCTTTCTAGAGACTAAAGTACGTCTGATACAGGCCAGGGTCTTTGCAATCACTTGTTATACATCAGAGAGTTGGACAATGACCAAGGAGGATAGAAGGAGAATTGATGCCTTTGAGCTGTGGTGCTGGAAAAGAGTACTGAGAATACCATGGACTGCTAGGTAAACAAACAGATTCATCCTGGAAAGGGTTAAACTGGGCTGCTCCTTGGAGGCAAGGATTCTGAGGCTCTGTCTAACATACTTTGGATATGTGGTAAGGAGGTTCCAATCCTTGGAGAGGGACATCATGCTTGGGAGGGTAGAGGGACAGCGCAGGAGGGGAAGGCCATCTATGAGGTCAATTGATTCAGTGACTGGGATAATTGGGATGGGAGTGTCAGAGACAGTGCGATTGGCCCAGGACAGAGCACAGTTTAGGGCTGTTTTACATAGGGTCGCTATGAGTCAGAAGTGACTCGAAGGCACATAACAACAACAACAATGAAATTGAAGCATGTGGAGTTTAAATAACTTATAAGAGAATAAATAAGACGTTTTTAAAATAGAATACACATTATTTATGAAAATTATTTTATTTTAAAAGAAGCATCTAGTTATGTAAGACATTAACAGAAGTATGCATTACTTTTGTTGTAAATTTCCTCAGTATCCAATCATCAATAAATGTATTGGGACAAGTGTTATTAGAACACTCAAATTTTACACAGAGACTCATATTTCATTTAAATCAAAGCACTTCATGCACATTTGTCTCTCCATGGAGTCTTTTAGTGGGACTCCCAGACTAAGATGAACTATAAAGAAAGACCTAAGGTGATACTTTTGAACAGTATTCAGTGAAAACTCTCTAGAGCACAAAAGTCAATCCACCTGCAGAAATCAGCCTTTTTACCTATTGTACATGAGGTTACCATGAGTCAGGGACTGACTAGCAAACAACTGGAATAATGACAAATAAGCATTTAGAACATGTCAAAGGATCCATTTAGACACAACCTCTCTTAGTGTGTTCCATGCTGAAATCCTAATGGGAGGACCAAGCATTCAAATCCACCAGGGGGCCCAAGGAAGAAAGATGGTCAGTCTCTTCCCATAAAGATTCACAGGCTCAGAAAGCTGATAGAGAGTCACCTGAATTAGAATCAGCTCACTGACAGTAGGGTTGGATTTCATCAGTGCCTTAGAGATGGGAGCTCTTCTACTTTTTCTTCTCTTTAGAAATATAACTTGGCAGCTTTGCTATGCTGAGTTATGTCTCATATTGGGACAAATGGTTCCAAATAATCCTTGAGAATTAGTCAACGTTTCCTTTTTGATCAGACAAGCAAATAAACAAAAACCTTCCTTGTGTTTTAGGCAAGGAAAATGCCACATATGAATATATTATCTTTCTAAAAATCTTAGAATGTAGAAAAGAAGTGGACTTAATACATTGCTTATGCAGAGTAATTAAAGAAAGGAAAACCTATTATAGAGAAGATAGATTCTGTCTTATTGGATCGTTTTAAGTCTGAATCTATACTTAGTGCCACTAGGTTTGGATTTCTCCCCCCTTTGGTAATCTATTCGTGAAAATAGATAGTCCTGGTGACATAGTGGTTTGCTAATTGAAAATCTGTTGTTTAAATCCACCAGAAAACTCCACGCAGGAAAGATGAGACAGTTGTTGCTGTTAGGCGCCACAAATGGAGTACGACTCAAAGAAACTTTGTAAACATCCCATCTGAACCCTGTGCTATCCTGTGTCATCTTCCTGACACACTAGAGCCCATTGCTGAAGTCACCGTGTCAATCCATCTGGCTGGGGTCTTCCTCTCTGTCTCTGACCCTCTATCTTTCCAAGCATGATGTTCCTTTCCAAGAAATAGTCTCACCTAGCTAGCTACGTGTCCAGAGTAGGCTTAATGAATATTTAAAGTCTTGGAAACTTACTTGTTGGAGGCTTGCCATGCATTAGCATCATCAGAGATGATGAGGATAGTAGAAGATAGGGCAGGGTTCAAGTCGGTGGTTCATAGGATTGTTGTGACTTTCAATCAACTCCATGATACCGAAAACAACTACCAGAGAATTTAAAACAGGTAATGCCTATTAAGGAAATTCCCTCCCACTGTTAGGAAATTTGGACATAAATACCCAGGCCAAGTTTTCTTTGCTTGTTACCAGCTAGATCGAATGATATTAAGAAAAAGGTTGTATCTTTTTTCTCTTAAATTGTTGAAAGCAAATATTGACATGTTATTATCTATTGGCAGGTTATCATCATCACATGAGACGTGAGCATACTTATATTTTTATAGTTACCATATTAATTGGCTTCTTTGATTATGAGGTAATACTTGCTACGTGATTAAATTAGCAAACTGAAATAAGCTTAGGCAACTCTAGTTAGTTCGTAATTTGCTTGTCATCTCTTTCAGCGGCATCTTGAAACGACTGCAAATTGCTCAGTTGATTTCAATGCAATTGAAGTAGAATCATTATATACTTTGGTCTTAAATTTTTACTTTTATCTCTATCTGATTTACTTGGGGGTACTTGAGCTGTGTAGTAAGAATTTGCCAATCACTTTGGACAACCAAGACATGTATATTTTTAATGAAAGCTTCTTTCTAAGTTGCTCAAAGCAATGTCTGTGTTCTGGCAGACTCTTCCCATGTCTCAGTGTGGAAAATTTATTTAGGCTAATAAACTATTCCAGTTAGGAATGTTGTAAGCAAGACATAAGGAATAAAAGCAATAAATACAAATAAGGACTCATTACAAACTGACTTCCCGACACATGACCCAAGCTTCCCTTTAGCCAAATAAAAGATTTGTCATTTAGGAAATCAAGATTTGTATCCTGTTATACATCAATTCTTAATATAAGATATGTACATATTATATGTTCTGGATATTTTAACTATAAGGTAAATGCCAATATGTACTCTTATTTGCCTTTGCCAACCTTTATATTCAGTTTTATGTAAAAACTACAGAAGTTATTAAAAATTTTTCTTAAACTGAGAAAATGGCCATGTGGTATTTATTAAATTAAAACAGAAATTGAAATTGATGATCTAATATTTTTGTTCCTTCCTTTCTAGTATCAGAAACTTAAGCAAATTAAGTCATCGGTATTTTGTCCCAAGAGTTAAACTTTTAAACAATACATGACTCTCATTTTTTTAGGCAATACATGACTCTCAATTATAAAGTCAATCAGATTCTTATTCATTTAATTTTCTTTCACTTTCTTGAATACTATGATTGCTTCATTCTTGCTTGCACCTCTGAAGTAAGTCTTATGCTTCTGCCACCCTTATAGACAACCTAAACAATCAATGAGAACTGTGGGATTTTGCTTTTGGGTTTTTTGTTTGTTTGTTTGTTTGTTTAGTGAAGTTATTGGTTAGATTCTTTATCTTTTCTGGGATTTTTTTATTGTTTTTGAGTATAATCTAGTTGGTAGAGACTCACAGATGACTTCCAGAGAGTTTTCAAAGGCAGTAAATTGCACTGCAGGATAATTCCAATTTTTATCCCTTTTATTCCCAAATCAACCAGTGTATTTGAACCAAGTATCTTTGGGCTCACAGAACAATTCCTTATCACTAAGCTACTCAAATATGCAAAATAAATATGTAATCTTAGTATACGTAATAAGGCAAGCAGATTGAATCTGCCAGCTGTTTTGCATGAGAAAGATGGGAAATCTACTGTGTGATTTACTGCCTCCGAAAACCTGGTGGAGGGTTACCTAGAAGGAGGTTCTGATTCAATGATACAACACAATAACGACAGTAGAATGAACAATAGGTTTAATAACATATTGCAGTTTCAAGACAAATCACTTAACTATTCCTCTTTCCTTCTCACTCCGAATTTATTTTTGTCTCCCTGTTTCTTCTAGATAGAAATTCAAGTAGGCAACCCTGAAGTAGTTGACCATCTCTTTTCCTACCACCTCTTGTGACTTCTTGTCTTGGACATTTAATATAAAATTTGTCCTAGATTATAATCATTTTTCTCTCTTCTCTGAAGCCTGACTATAGAATTTAGTCACTTCCTGAGGACACTGATCCACTCAATGTCCTAAATTAAGCACTACTTTGACTAGAAAAAGAACAATACTTTTTTTAACACTAAGAAATGGTAAGGTTGTTTAAAGATAGCATTAATATTCTCTATGGAGGAAACCTGTGGGATACATTAGACTGTACTGTTATTTTTTTTCTTATTCTTTAAAAAGTTTTTAATGAAGCTTATGTGGAAACCCAGATATGTCGTAAGAGAGGTAAGACTCATGTAAAGACTGAAATGAATGTTAAAGGCACCATTTCAAATATTTCCACCCACCAACTACTGAATTTTCATTACTAAAGATGTCTTCCTTTGAACTACTTTGTCTTAGGCAGGTAAAAGAAAACCGCAGCAAGTTCTTAAGACATTATTAATAACACACATCTTAATATGAATATGACCAATTTAATGTATCACTTATTTCTCTGACAAAGTTCTGAAATTAGAATTTTTAATGAATAACACTTGGGTAGGATTAGATTGAAAAGGAAAAGATGATCTCTTCAATGTGATTGTCTGTGGGATAGTTCTCCCCACACTTAAATAAAATTCTAAATTGAAATTAAGTTATTTTTTATGCACATGTTCAAGGTTTAGAGAGTCACATGTAATTTGAACTGACACACCATGAGGTTTAAACCAGTCCCAATTCTATAAACATTGTATTCTAGACAATATGAATGAGGAAATGAATGTGAAAGTCAATTTGAAGAGACTGTGGTATTCATCTAAGACCCTTTTCCTCTCACGGAGTCGAGAAATGACCATTTCCTCTCCTCATATTAAGAGAAGAAGAGCCTGAAAGGATAAACAGAAAAGTTTGTGACTAAACCTAATCTATTTCTTACTTTCATGGAAACAACATTCCTGAATTTGTCAGTCAAAAGGTGATCAGCCACTATACTTACTCAGGGACAAGTGTTCCGGAGGGAACAGAAAATTGGAGAGTTGGACAGATAGGTGATGAATTGTGGTTTCAGTGGTAATAGTTTCACTTTCTATGCAGGAGACGTGGACTCTACAGAAAGCCAAGGCACGTCATGTTCAACCACCACTGTTATACTTGATATGCATGGAGTTTCTAATCTCCACTAGAATAATTTCTGAAAATCAGTCCATGAAAAATGTATGACCATCAATGATGTGATATCCAAGTGGTCAAGGGAATAGTTCAGAACCAAACAACATTTTATTCCATTGTTCATGTTGCCATAAGCTGGGGACAGATTCACTAGCAGCCAGCACTAAAAGAGGAAAGTTAACGAAGATGTCAGCACTCCAAAATACGCACATTCCCTATGGTCAAATGGACACTATAGAAGTTAAGTGACTTTGACCCTTGCTGTTGTGTGCTGTCAAGTTAGAACGAACTCACAGTTAACCCCTCAGTGGGTTTTTGTTGTTGTTGTTGTTATGTGCCGTCGAGTTGCTTGCAACTCATAGTGACCCTTGGACAATAGCCCTAAACCCTGCTCTATCCTGTGCCAATCTCACTGCCCCTGACACATCCATCCTGATTACCCCAGTCACTGAATCAATCCACCCCTCCTGCGCTGTCCCTCCACTCTGCCCAGCATGATGTCCCTCTCCAAAGACCTGTCTCTCCTTACAACATGTCCAAAGTATGTCAGGCGAAGCCCCAGAATCCTTGCCTCCAAGGAGCAGCCTCGTTTAACCCTCTCTAGGATGAATCTATTTGTTTTCTTGGCAGTCCATGGTACATTCAGTACTCTTCTCCAGCACCACAGCTCAAAGGCATCAATTCTCCTTCTATCTGATGCATAACAAGTGATTGCAAAAACCATGGCCTGTATCAGGCGCACCTTAGTCTCCAGAGAGACACCGTTGCTCTTGAGTACTTCAGAGAGGTCCCTAACAACAGATTTTCCCATCGCAATACGTTTTTTTGATTTCCTGGCTACTGGTGCCAAGAGTGTTGACCATGGAGCCGAGCAAACTGAAGCTGTGAACAATCTCAATCTCTTCACCATCCATCCTGATGCTACTGATTGGTCCAGTAGTGAGAATTTTTGTCTTCTTGACATTGAGCCTTAGTCCATATTGAATGCTGCAGTCCTTGACCCTCTGCAGTAGGTGCATGAGGTCCTCCTCAGTTTCAGGGAGCAAGGTTGTGTCATCTGCATAACACAGATTGTTGATAGATCCTCCACCAATCCTAACGCCATGCTTCTCCTCAAAGAGCCCTGCCTCTCGGATAATTTGCTCTGCATACAGGTTGAAAAGGTATGGAGACAGGACACATCCCTGGCTTACACCCTTCCCAATTTTCAGTGGGTTTTTAGAGGCTGTTAATCACAAGGGCCCATCTTACTCCTGCAGAGCACCCAGCGGATGAGAAGCGCCTGCTTTTGTGATTGCTGTACAGTTCTCCAATTCATAGATACCTCATGCATGACAGAAGGGCATTCTTCCTGATTCTGTACCTTCTTCACAATCTCTGTTATACTTATTCTCGTTATTACAGTCATCAAGTCAGTCCATCTCATTGAGAGTCTTCCTCTTTTTTACTGACTCTCTGCTTTAGCAAGTTTGATACCTTTATCTAGTGACCCTTTCTGATAATATTCTAAAAGTATGTGAGATGAAGCATCTTCATCTTCACTACTTGGGAGTTTTCTCCCTGTACTTCTTTCAATAGAGATTTGCTTGTTATTTTTGTTATGTTGGAATATTCAATATATTCATCAACATCACAATTGAAAGATCTTAATTCTACTTAAGTTCCTTAGTCATTGTCATACTTTTACATGCACATGAAACAATTGAAAATATCATGGGCTGGGCTAGGAACACCTTATCCTCCAAATGACATCCTTGCTCTTTGTCACTTGATAGAAGCATTTGGTAGGAGGTTTGTCTGCTTCAAGTTGGTTCACGTGCAGCACAAAATAAGGAAGAGTTGAATTAGTCAAAACCTCAGTTCCCATTTCAAGAAAATGTGCAATACAGAGGTTCCCATAGGATTTCGTGCAGCAACCACATCTGAGCTCTCAGAAAAGAAAGCCTGTAGTTGGGCACATGTGACCCAGCCATTATTGACAGCCAATGAATGTGAGAACAAAAATAGAAACAGAAAAGATCACAGATTGGTTCCATAAATTAAAGAGAACTTCATTTTCCTCTTTCTTTTCTTCACTCTAAGCCTGAAAGAGTTAGAGACAGGAAAGAGAATGCCATCATGCCCACTCAGCTCTGCAGCTGTTAGAGATTTTATTCTCATCTACTTGAGAATAGACAGGAAAGTGCTTTGAGTCAGATAGATGATCAACAACAAAAGAAATTATAGCTGAGTGTTAAACACAAAATTTGAAACTTTTCAAGTAACCCGACATGACTGATAATATAGAGTCTGACCTGGTGTCATTAAGGAAAACATGTCCCTGTGAGAAAGAGGTTTAGTGTAGCACACAAGAGAACATTTATCAGAAAAGCAATTTCATTATGTCTATGAATTAAGACTTCTTACTTACTTGTCATTAGATTAATTTTGTCTTACTGATCACTGATCTGGCTCATAGTGTTATGTCTGTGAATCACACTTTTGGAATTAACTTTCAATTCCATATAATTTATGTGTACCCAGTAATAAACAGTACCAGCTATCTTAGCATGTAAAGATTGAATGGGATAACATTCAAAAAGAAATTTGAAATAATTACATTTATACAAACAACAACAAACATACAAAAAATTAAAATGACAGGGGAAAACTTCAGGCTGAAGATATTATCTCGTATATTTTGAGATCATGAATGGCTGGAAGTAGAACTTATGTATGTAGAGAAAAAGGAACCTAAAAGAAGAAGTAGCATATTGACTGATAGTTACAGACATAGCAGAAAGCTGGGCTTGGGGCTGCCATGCTGGCACCACCCAAGAGCATGCGACCAGAAGATGGACTGGAAAGGCCATGGGGGTCAGCACTCCAGGAGGCCCAGGGTGGGAGCAGAGAGATAACTAGCTGACAGAAGTGACTGGAGGCCTGAGTCATCTTGTTAGGTGTTATCTCAGGCCTTGACACTGGAGGGAGGGGGAACGAAAGGAAGGGGGAGTGATGTCTTTGCATGGTGAAATAGCTGCATGATGATACTCTTAACAGCTTATTGTTGTTATTAGCTGCAGTCAATTTGAGTATGATTCCTAGTTACCCTATGAATAGCCATCCTGAAACCTGTCATATGTTGTGCCGTCACCATCACCTCTGAGACATGAGTTCATTGTTGAAGTCTCGTTGGGGGTCGTCCTGTCTTCACTGAACCTCTATCTTTCTATGTGCAATGTTCGTTTTGAAGGAAGAGGCTTGACTATCTACATGTCCAAAGTATGAAAGACTAAGCTTCCTCATCTTTGCGTCCAAAGAGCACTTTTGCGGCACATTTCCAGGGCATATCTGTTTGGGTTTTGGGTGGTCCATAGCAGGTGATTGGGAAGACCATGGACTGAATTAGGTTTATCTTAGTCTTAAATGAGGTCATTGTACTTCGGTATTTTGGAGGGGTCCCTGACAGCAGACTTGTCTGATCCAATGTATCTCCTGATTTTGTTTTTATTTGCTAGTCTATCATCTACTCTTTTAGGGAAAATGGTTGCCTATCAGATATTGTACTAAAACTGAGCTTTCAAATTAAGACAGGCTCGAAAGATGGATTGGCTGTGCACCTCCTAAATAACAGGCCTTCAGAAACCCTTGAGAAATAGACCACATTTAAACTTTTAGATATAGCCCTGGTGGCTGAACATTGATTGATACTGTGAAACAAAAAATGAGGAGGAATACTGCAAACAGCCACTAAAAACTGGAACATGAAATGTACAAAGTATGAATGTGTAAAAGTTAGAAATTGTTAAAAAAATAAATGGAATACTTGGGGAGCTCTGGTGGCCTAGTGGCAAGAAGCTGCAA
>NW_006399897.1:3325151-3426121 GCF_000299155.1 Elephantulus edwardii | reverse complement strand
ACTTTGGACATGTTGTAAGGAGGGACAGGTCCTTGGAGAGGGACACCATTGTTGGTAGGTTGGAGGGACAGTGCAGGAGGGGAAGACCCTCTATGAGGTGGATTGATTCAATGACTGGGGTAATTGGGATGGGTGTGTCGGAGGCAATGTGTTTGGCACAGGATAGAGCAGGTTGTAGGGCTGTTGTACATAAACAACAACAACAACAACAACTAGTGACTGGAATGGTAACAAATTGGTAAGGAAAAGGACTAATATAAGTAGAATATTAAAGGAAAAGAATAGATTTGGCAACAAATGAGACGAGATAAAAGGATAGGTTTTTTAAATTAATTTCAATGAACATTTACAGAGATTTTGGATTTCCATTTATTCATTATTGCACTTATCTCTCATCCACTGCCCCGCCCTCCACCCCCAGTTCTTTCTTCCCTTTGAAAAGTAAAAGAAAAATTCCTTCCTTGGTATACAATCCCCCTGCACCTCTGCACCCCCACCCTGAGTATAGTTCACTCTGCAACCTTCATTGATAGAATTTGTTATAATCAATGATTTCTTCATGGCAAACACCTTTTATTAAAACAAAACAGAACAAAAAACACAAATGGTGTTTATACATATGGACCTCACCTGATGAGGCATCAAATTGATTACATTCTATGGAAAGAATCACTGGAAAAATCTCAGTATCAGCTGTGAAACTAGGCCAGGTGCTTACTGTAGAATGGACCATCAACCATTAATGTGCAAGTTCAAACTGAAGCTAAAGAAATTTAAAACAAATCCATAAGAACCAAAATATGACCTTGATCCTCTCCCATCTGAATTTAAAAACCAATTAAAAAACAGGTTTGAAACCTTGAACACTAATGAATGAATACCAGATAAACTGTGTGATGACATCCAGAATATCATCCGTTAAGAATGCAAGAGGTCATTACAAAGACAGAGATGAAAGAAAAAACTGAGACAGATGTCAGAAGAGACTCTAAATATCACAGTAGATCACTGAGAAACCAAAACCAAGGGAAGAAATCAGGAAATTAAAAAGCTCAATAGAAGATTTCAAAGGAAATCTAACAGATTATGGAAATATCAAACAATATCATTAATACCACATGCAGGCAAAATCTTACAGAAGATTATCCAAAACCAACTAGGACAGTATCTAGACAAAGAGCTACTAAGCTGGATTCAGAAGAAACTGTGACACTAGGGATATCATTGCCAATGTCATGTGGGCCTTGACTGAAAACAGAGAGTATGAGAAGCGTGTCTAGTTGTGTTTTATTGACTACACAAAGGCAAGAGTGGGAATATCAGAATGTTTGATTGTACTCATGTGAAACATATCTGGATCAAGAGGCTGTTGTCAGAACTGAGCAAGGGAAAATTGCACGTTTCAAAATCAAGGAAGAAGCATCCTTTTCAGTCTATATGAAGAACAGATCATTTAAGAGGCTAGAGCTTATGAAGAATAATGTGGCATTGGGATTGGAGTATGATTCTTTAATAACTTACGATATGCAGATGACACAACCTTGCTTGCTGAATTTGAAGACTTGACACATTTGCTGCATAAGGTCAAGTATTGCAGTCTTTAACATGGATTACAATTCAACATCAAAAAAACAAAGATTTTCACCACTGGACATATTGCAATACCATTGTAGATGGATAAAAGATTGATGTTTTTAACAAACTCAGCTAGCTCAGATCCACAATAAACACTCTTGGCACCTAAGTCAAGAAATCAAAAGATGAGTTGCTTTAGGAGAGTCGACTGTCAAGGAACTCTAAGGAGGGATAAAAAGCAAGAATGTCAGTCTAGATACTAAGATGTGTCTTACCCAAGCCATGGTCTTCTCAATTGCTTGCTACGAATCCAAGAAGTGGATAATGTCTATAATAGAAGAATTGATGCTTTTGAGTTGTAGTGCTGGGGAAGAGTGTTGAATATACCCTGGACTGCCAAGAGAGGTGAAGCCAGGTTGCTGCTTGGAGGCAAAGATTTTGAAGCTCCTTCTCACATACTTTGAGCATGTTTCCAGGAGTCACCAGTCTTTGGAGAAGTACATCATGCTTTGAAGGCTAGAGAGTCAGTGCAGGAGAATAAAATCCTAGGTGACTGTGGCAATAGGGGTAGTTGTGTCAGAGACAATGAGATTGGCTCAAGTTAGAGCAGGGTACAGAGCTACCATTTGTCTATTGAGTTGCTATGAGTTGTAGTTAGATATTATCTAGCAACAACAACGATTGAGAAAGTCTGCACATAAGATTGGAATTTTTGTTCTTCCAATGTTCAATTGTTGTTAGGTGCTGTCAAGTCTACTATGACCATAGCAACCATATGAACCACAAATCTGAACCCTGACTTATCCTATGCCAAGTTCATAATCTCCGACACACTCAAGCCCACCACTGCAGTTAAAGTGTAAATCCCTCAGATTGTGTCTCCTTTGCCATCCCTTCCTTTTCCAAGGAAAAGCTTCTAGCAACATGTGCAAACTTGCAATATGAAGCTTCACTATCCATGCATCCAAGGAACAATCTGGATGCTCCGTCTGCAAGACGTATCTCATTGTTCTTTTGACATTGTGTGAGATTTTCAGTTGTTGTTAGGTGTCTTTGAGTCGAGCAATACTCATAGAGACTCTATAAACAAAAAGATTTGAACTATGCTCTATCCTGCACTGTCCTCGCACTTCCTGACACACCACACAAGAGCCCATTGCAGCAGTCCTCATATCAATCTACCTGGTTAAGGGTCTTTCTCTCCCTCGCCAACTCTCCACCCATCCCAACATCATGTCCTTCTCCAAGGAATAGTCAGTTCCTCCTAGCAACATGTCCAAAGTGAGGTGATGCCTCATCATTCTTGTATTCAAAGAGCAGTCAAACTGTGCACCCTTTCCAAGACATATCTCTTCATTCTCTTGTCTGTCCATGGAATTTCAGTGCTCCTCTTGAGATAGTGCTAGAGCAGTTAGCAGAGGAGCTGTTGTGCCTAAGACTTCCATGAGGTGAAGGCCAAATCTACAACAACTAACAGCCATAGCAAAGTTACATATTGCTCACAAAGTAAAATCAATAAAGATAGATAAATAAATGATTATAAAAGATTGATAAATACTAATTGTTGCATGATTTAGTATTAAATTCCTAGCCACCCCACAGGAAAAAGACCCAATGACCTTCTGCCAAAAGATTATAGCTATTAGATAGCTCTACTCTGTCATATAGGGGTATCATGTATCTAATTCAACTGGAGAACACACAACAATAATCATATTAAAAGTATTATAAATTTAATTCTACTAATTTTAAAATAGATACTATACAAAAAAAGTAATTCAACTCAAATATTAATCTAGAGATTTTAATTTCTAACTACTTTCTCATTAGCTATTGAGTTATGTTTTACAAGCAAAGAAGGAGTAAACAGTATAAATATGTTGATATTTTATTAGTCTAATTAGTTGCTTTTCTAAAATTAATTTAATATTCAATATTAAAAATTCCACGATCTTCTAAAGAAGAAATATCATTACCTAGCATAGAACTGAACAGCGCTTATAAAATCACATAGTTTGCTTTTGCATTTTAATATTCATAATGCATATTAGGTATTAAAAGGATTTGAATGCAAGTGCTTTATAAGCCTGCATCTTTTAACTTTAAGAAACAGCCTATTACAGTTTTCATGAAGAACATAAAAATTTAGTGATTTTTAAAACTGCATCATGATGAAATGCTTTGAATCATTAAAACTCTTTGTTTCCCCACTGTCTACATCTAAGATGCACGCATGTCCTTTAACTGGAGTGTATTATTCAGAGTTCTCCACAGGCCTCAATAAAAAGTCATTTTGACCTGCTGCACATTTTACTTAAGAACTGCTTTTAACAATAAGCCACTAGAGTACTTGTTTCTGGACTGACTTGAGTTTTTGGCACAATATGAAAAGCATTTGGAAAGTGTAAGTAAAATCCTTCCGTTTCAGAAGAAATAATGGTCCTATTTGCCATGGTAACTGGAGGACTTTATGAAAATGCACTCAACTGTTTTCTGTAGTGAGCCTAAAATTATTCTAAAAATAAGTTGTGTTCCAGCATCTGCTAACCAATGCACAAGAGTTTCATCTCACAACATTTTTTTTCTCTTTGAGAAAAATAACATGCTATTTAAATACCATTTCTCCTTTTTTGAGGAAGGTATCCTTCACTCACTGCTTTCAAGTCATTCTGATATGTAGCAACCCTCCATCTGGTGTCTGAGGCTGTAAATTTTAATGGAAAGAGGATGCTACTATTTCTTCCTCAGAGACATAGGTGGATTTGTACAACTAGAGATGTGTTGTCTTTTGATTAGCAATAACATACATTACAAACTACACCACCAAAGCTCCTTTGCATAAGTTTTAGGGAAATACATATGCTATACCCTGTAGGGACATGGGAATTTTTTTTTAATCTAATTAAGCGAAACACTTTTTGAAGGCAACAGATAATGATTTATACTGTCCTCAGATTATAGGCAAGGAAACTGAACATAAGATTTTATATTAGAGTTAAAACATATCATATATAAACTTTAATGGTGTAACAGGATAAAGAGCAAATAAAATCTCTCAAATAAGATCTGCCTAAAAGGTAGTAAATGCTAAAGATAAGTGTGGCTTATATCATAAAAACAAAAGAAATGTTAAAGGACAAAAATGTAATGAACAAATATGAATGAATAGAAATAGAAAGTACTCATCCTGTATTGCAAGTGCCATGTTATAAACTCAGTCACTTTTAAACCAGATGTGTCTGTTGTCTGTGTGGCTAAAGCACGGTCCAAAGATATGAAACCAGATGACCATCAGTTTTATTGTGGGGTGAGGTAAGGTCAAAACTACTGAAAGGGGATTTTTTTTTATGTTATTATTGTTAGACACCATTGAGTGGTCCGTGACTCTTAGCAATCCTATGAACAACACGCATCAACCTTGTCCTGGTCTGCACCATCTCTGATATGTTCAAGCCCATTGCTACAGTTAGTGTGTCCATCTAGTTATTTAGAGATTTCCTCTTTCTCTGACCGTCCACCTTTCCCTGTTTAATATCTTCTTCTAAGGACAGGCAATTCCTAACAACATGTCCAAAGAATGAGTTGAAATGCCACCATCTTTGCCTCTAAGGAGCATCTTGGTTGTAGCTCTTACAAGGAGGGAAAGGGAATCTATTGATTAAAGACTGAATGGTCACATATAAGGAGCAAAAATGCAATTTCCTACATGAAAAGTCAAGTTGACAGGCTTTAAATTTCAAGGAATAACAAAATCTCTCATAGAATGTATCAAGTACTGAGACAAAATCCAGATGGATAAGATGCACATTTCAGTAGGACTCTTCACTGGATAAACAGTTGTAATACTTAGAGTAATAGAATCACACTGAGCAGATTCGGAGTTCAATTAACAGAAAGACTCATTATCTTGATTTGCATTCAACAAATATGTATTAAGTGTATATATGTTCAAGTCATATAAATTTTTAGGGATGAAATCATGACTAACAAAGGCTACTTTCAAATATTTCTTTTGCTGTGGGATAGATAGAGTTGCCAAGACTTCTCAGGTAGTATTACAAGAAGGAGTGGAAATATCTTCCTTTTCCCCTGCTTGGAAGCATGACCAGGATATTTTAAGGAGGAAATGGTTATAAAAAACTTGGTTTACTGTATCTATTGTCTAGTTCTCAAAAATCAAAGTGAAATTTGTTGCTATCAGGATGATTCTAGCATATAAAGATTCCATGAATATGAGAGTAGAACTGTACACCTTAGGGTTTTCAGTCGGTGACTGATATTTTTAGAAATCAGTTTCCAGTCCTTTCTTCTCCAGCACTTGTGAGTATCCTCTCTCCTTTTGAAAATAGAATTTCATTTTAATTTTGATCGTTTTTTTTTCCCTAAGGCTGTAAATTTTTTCTTTAAAAAATTTTTTTATTATTGATTTTAATGAAAATTTACAAAGACTTTGAATTTCCATTCATAGATTGTTGCACTTTTCTTCCTGCCCATCCCTCCCCTCCCCAGTTTGCTCTTCTCTTTGAACAGTAAAAGAATCATTCTTTCATTGTTATACAATCCCTCGCCACAAGTCCACTACACACTGCAGCTTTTGTTCTGGAATTTTGTTATGACAATAATACCTAATCATATATCCCTTTCAAACAGTTCTCTCCCTCATCTGTTTCAATGCAGTATATATTATTTATCCCATCTTTCTCAGTCTCCCCCGACTCCGATGTCTGTTCTGTTTTACAATAGTGGCACTATGCAGTATTTATCCTTTTGTGACTGAGATATTTCACTCAGCATAATGTCCTCCAGGGTCATCCATTCTTGAATAATATTTCGTGAATTCCTTGTTTTTCAAAGCATCATAGTATTCCATTGTGTGAATATAGCAGAGTTTCTCTATCCATTTTTAAAATTGTGATTTTAATGAACAACTTTTGAGTATTCTTAAACCTCCATTTCTTCTTTTTTAATATAAGTAGCTGAGTGTGTTCTTTTATTACCAATGACTCCATACAGTACTTAGAGGATCATACCTACCTTATTTATTATCAAAGGAATAATTCTTATCTGCATAATAATTACCATGAAGAAGAGTATTTGAAGATCAGGACACATAGCTTGTCTATACATTGTTGTTGTTGTTATGTGCCATTGAGTCACTTGGCTATCCACCATGGAATTGGCTATCTACCATTCCATAGGTGATTGGCCAGTCTCAACAACATATAAGAGGATTGGCTAGCCTCACCAATAAATTGAAGAGCTCTAGCTGCAGAGATAGAATTCTTCCCCCACCAGAAGGAATTCTTTCCTCATCAGAAGAAAAAAGTGACCTCTGTCAACCTGATAAAATATAGGACATGTTTGGGACAGCAGCAGCAATGATAGCTGAACTAGAGAATTGATGTAAGATGGGACTTTGAGGGTTGGGGGGAATCCTGGAGTGGCAGGAGTGAGAAATTTGTTGGACAATTGGGTGCAAAGCCAATATTGGCAAGACTGGGGATTTGTTAGATAACTGGAGGGGAAAAGCCAATATTGGCAGGAATGAAGACTTGAGAACACTTAGACCCAAAAGGCTGGACGCTGAAGTGTATGCATGCACAATTTGGGAGCTGTCTTGACTCTATTCTGTTGTTAATCTGAATAATAACATTTTCACTCCTCCAATATGGTTGTGTGTGGTCTGTGAGCTCTCATATCAGGTTTTGGACCTAGCCAAACAGTAAGATTGGTGTTGAGATGAGTAGAAAGAGACATGGGAGTATGGGGGATATGTCTGACCTCAAGGGAATTGGTTTTGTGTTATTGATATTGTAGGTGGGTTAGTTTCCCCCTGTGAAGTTGGTAAAGATCAAATATGGTGCTCCCCATGTGGCCCTTGTTCTTTTTTACAGGTGTTAGGATTTTTATGAGTTACTTTTCTATTCATTACGATGAACCTGATCACATGGTTAAGTGGGAGCATGTAAGTAAAATGATTCTTTGAGCTCCATCCACCACCATTTGCACAATTGAGGTTGTGGTCTAGCTTCCTCAACTGCTAACATGTAGTTCATTGTAATCAGCATCTTCAACATCATCAACGGCTATGAGGGCAATAGAAGAGAGAGAGCTAACCAGACGGTGGAGAAATTGTGTCACGATACAGCCTGAGAGAGACAGAGTCAGGGCAAGAGTCCTTGATATGGAACCAGGCTATTCGTCTTGAACAATAATACAAATACAATAGTAAATACAAATAATCCCACTACCAATTCATACTGACTCACAGTGACCCTCCATAGGATACCAAAGCTGACAATTTTAACAGAAGGAGATTGTCTACTTCTTTTCTCCAAAGAGCAACTTGCAGATTCTAATTTTCAACCTTTTGATTAGCAGCACTAGATGATGCACACTATTCCATGAGACCTCTTCTTTCTCTTTGTCTTACTTTCTCTCAAAAAAATTTATTTATCTATATATATAAAATATATAAAAAATATGTTGTTATTACTGTTGTTGTTATGTGACTATGAGTTGCTTGCGACTCATAGCAACCTTATGCACAACAGCCCTAAACCCTGCTCTATCTCTCGCCAATCTTATTGTCTCTGAGACACCTATCCCCATTATCCCCATGACGGAAGCAATCCATCTCATCGAGTGTCTTCCTCTCCTGTGCTGTCCCTCCACCCTCCCAAGCATGACATCCCTCTCCAAGGACTCATCCCAGCCTGCAACATGTCCAAGGTATGTCAGATGGAGCTTCAGAATCCTTGCCTCCAAGAGCAGCCTGGCTTCACCCTCTCTGCAACGAACTTGTTTGTTCTCCTAGTAGTCCATGATATATTCAATACTCTTCTCCAGCACCAAAGCTCAAAGGTATCAACTCTCTTTCTATCATCCCTAGTCATTGTCCAACTTTCTGATGCGTAGTATGTAATGGCAAAGTCATGGCCTGTATCGGGTACACCTTGTGCTCAAGACTGACATTGTTACTCCTCAGTATCTTGGAGAGGTCTGTGACAGTAGGCTTTCTCAATGCAATTCACCTTTTAATTTTCTGGCTGCTGTTACCAAAAATGTTGATTGTAGAGGCAAGCAAACTGAAGCTGTCAACAATCTTAATCTCTTCACTACCTATTATGATGTTGCCATTAGGACCATCTTGATGTTGCGCTTTAATCCATGTTGAAGGCTGCAGTCCTTGACCTTCTGCAGCAAGCGCTTCAAGTCCTCCTCAGTTTCAGCAAGCAGGGTTGTGTCATCTACATAACGCAAATTGTTGATGAGTCTTCCTCCAATCCTGATGCCACACATCTGCTCATAGAGCCCAGGTTCCTGGATAATCTGTTCCACATGTAGTTTGCAAAGATATGGAGATAGGACACATCCTTGATGCACACCCTTCCCAATTTTGAGCCATGCAGTGTTTTCTTGCTCTTTTCTGATGACTGCCTCCTGGTCCAAGTATAAGTTTTGCATAAGCACAATCAGCCACAGTTTGTTGTGATTGGCACAGTCAAATGCCTTTGCATAGTCAATGAAACACAGATAGACAGTTCTCTGGTACTCCTTGCTTTCAGCCAAGATCATCTGACATTAGCTATAATATCCCTAGTGCCACAGCCTTTTTAAATCCAATTATTGTTGTTATTGATTTGCCATTGAGTCGAACATGAGTCCCAGTGACCCTATGAATGAAGGGCCTGAAACCTTTCTATAACTATCTTCATTTATCAAATTCATAGAGTTTCCAGAGTCATGTTTTTAGGAGGTAGAGATGATAGATGATAGATAGTAGATAGATAGATAGATAGATGATAGATAGAATTTTTGTATATATTGTAATATATATAGTAAAAATCCCTAGTTTCAAAATAAATTATGACATTATATATCTCATAAAATTTATATGAGAGTACATATTTTTCATATAATTTATCTATAGTATGAAAAATATGTACTCTCATATATGTCATATATTTAATATAACATCATTCTAGAGCCTATGGTCTTCACAAGTACTTGCTATGCATCAGAGAGCTAGACAATGATTAAAGATGATAGAAAAAGAATTGATGCCTTTGAATTGTGGTGCTGAAGAATAGTGTTGAGCATACCTTGGACTTCCAAGAGAATGAACAGGTCTGTCTTTCAAAGGGTGAAACCAGGCTGCTCCTTAGAGACTAGGATTTTGAAGCTCTGTCTCACATATTTTGGAAATATGGCCAGAAGGGGTCAGTCCATGGAGAAGAACATCATGCTTTGAAGTGTGGTGGGACAGCACAGTTCGAAGTGTAGAAAGGGAGATGTGAGATGAGATGAACTGACAGAGTAATTGGGGTAATGGGAGTAGGCATGTCAGAGTCAGTGAGACTAGCTCATTTGTTGTTGTTATGTACCGTCACATTGAATACAACTCATAGCAACCTTATGAACAGCAAATCTGAATCTCGTCTTATCCTATGCCATCTTCACACCTGTCAACACACTAGTGCCCATTGCAACAGTCACTGTGTCAATCCACCTGGTGATGGTCTTACTCTCCTTACCTGACCCTCCACCCTTCCAAGAATCATGTCCCTCTCCAAGGAATACACCCTTCTAGCAACATATCCTTTGTATGTGAGGTGAAGCCTCATCATCCATGCATCTGAAGTTCATTCCAGCTGTGCCCTCCCCAAGACATATTTGTTTCTTTTATGGCCATCCATGGGGTATGCAGTGTTCTTCTCCAACATCACAGCTCAAAGGCATCCATTCTTCTTCTGTCATCCCTATTCATTGTCCAGCTTTCAGATGCATAGCAAGAGATTGGAAAGCCCATTGACTGAATTAGGTGCGCATTATTAATACTACAGTGAGCTGTAAACCCAAAGCACACGGTTTGAATCCACTAGTTGTTCCATGGAAAAAAGATGGGCAGTTTCCTCCTGACCAATTAGTTGCCTCTGAAAACTTACTGGAGAATCAGCCTGACCCAATGATACATAACAACATCAAAAGTAAGTATATTAATGTATGTATTATGGATCTGACAACTTTTGTGCAAGTCTCAACCATATTTACTCAGAGAGCAATCCTCCCACCTGATCTGATATCTTTATAACCAATCTTCCACTTTGAAATCATCTACTTATGGATCATTTCCAATGTTGTTCTTTGTACACACAGTGACATGTTTGAAAATCAGTCTACAGAACTTAGAAAACCCAATAATATTGAGAAGGCAGTTCTTGATAATCCATAGTGAAATAATTTTTCTCTATGCCAATGCATTACTGACATAAGAAATATCAAACCTATCTGGAAGATAATCGACAGCCTTACCTCACAACTAGTGAACAGGCTGGTTTGAACAATGTTTTCCTGAAATATCAGGTTGCACACACCCATATTTACATTTTGTTTCTCCCAGAGGCAGTATGTTGCTTGCAGATACAAGCTGACTGTTTTGTATTTATCTACATCCAGGAGAAGGGATGTCATATTTATGCTTTCTAACTCATTACATTTCCTCATAAAATTTAGACTCACTGTTTTATCCCTTTATGTCAATTTAAGTCTTTCCTAGATTAATCACTTGCTTGAGAAAAATGTAGATTACTAAGGTTTGAATTACTTTGACAGCCTAGTTTTACTGCTTAAATCCGCAGGATAATTATCATTTGGCCATTTCATTTCACACTCTGCACAACTGGAACTGACCAAAGAGAGATAGTATTATCTTTCTGATGATTATTTAAAAGAAGAGTAACAATAACAACAACAACAAAATCTATTTGTCAAAGAGGATTAGAAATATTATGCATCTATTAAGAATTGAAAGTAGTATTTAGTTTATAAGTAAATTATTTATTTGTAAAGATAGGACTATGAATGTAATATTTTTCAAAGAAATAATTTAAAAGTTTTCCAGCAGAGTTGGTTACAAAGCAAAATTCTTGAAAATGATTCCATTATGATGGAGAGTCTTTTATTTAAATTAACTTATTTTAATTTTCATGTCAATAATTTTATATGAAAAATGCTACAATTTCACAACTATCTAAACTACTTCTATACTGCATCAATCCCACTGTCATGGAGTCAGTTATGACTCATAGTGTCCCTCCATTTTCTTTCCAACGTTACATGTAAATCTTTATGGGAAGAGGCAGACCACTCATCTTCAATGTTAGACTGAAATTGGCTTTTTAGCTGTTATCTTAGGCCCTTCTGGTCTCCAGCTGCCTTAACTGCAGACACATGGGTTTACAAATTAGTAATAAATGTGGGGTAAGGATAAGAGAGAGAGTGCTTCCCACACACTGGGAAACAAGACTTGAGGGAGACTGGAGCAAGGCTCTGGTGAGAGCGAGACCCTGGTAGCAAGGTCCTGGTGAGGTGGTAGAGACACTGCTGGGGATAAACTGGCAGAACGTAACCAGAAGAGCCCTGGGATAAAGGCCGCAGTTAAAGGTTGGTGAGTTAAAGGTTTTACTGTTCTTGTTTTTGACGATAGAAGGAAAAGTTGCTTGCTGAATTGAAACCAGAGCCTGAACTCATTGAGGAATTGTATCTTGTTACTGTTGGGCTAAAATCTGAACTTCTATTTGGTGATATTCTTTGCCTCCCCTACTCTCCAACTTACTCACCTAATAAACCCCATTTCTGGTATCACAACAGTGAGCAAAGTCTGTGAGTCAATAACCAATATGGAACCTCTTGGAGCTGGTATGGGTCTAGGGGCCCCATGGGGCTGGGCTACGGTTCTTATATGCTTTCTGCTCTACAACTCTGTTAGTTTGGCTCTCTCTGGCCCTTTCAGAAAGATGCTCCTGGCCCTCTGCCACCTTGTACATATATTGTACTGATTACTAGATGACATAAATTGTTTTCTACATTCATTTAAGTACAATGTACTTAGACATACTTAGACAAAGTTTGAAACCATATTATGAACCTGAGTTTTCAAAGCTCTCATTTTTACTAGTGTTTTCTGTAACAACAAATTTGACTGCAGGTTTTTGGTACACTAGTAAATGTGTCTATTTTGGGGGAAAAATTCTCTCATAACAAGTTAATTTGTTGAGACTGAATGATGTGTTAATAAAGAGGAATCTTGAAAAATGATGATCATTTTCAAGTATGCATTGATCCTTGGAGTTTATAAAGTATGCTTACTAGTTTTTCTTGAAATTCCATAAGCTCAAAATACCTCAAGTAACAAGTATTTTAATTTTAATTTACTTAAATTTAGAGTTAGAAAACTAGTCTAGAAAGACTCTAAAATAGCCTTAGGGCTTTAATTGGACTGTAGGCTCAATGCAAACATGCAGTGACCCTGTAACCAGCAGGTGGGGATATGGTAGAAGGAATTCGGATTCAGTACATAGTAGGTGCACAACAGTTACTTGAAAAATATAGTAGTGTATAATAATATACTGTCCTTTACTGAAAAATCTCTTTTAATGCTTTCCCATGAAAGATATAACAAGTAAATACAGAACTAGAATAATTTCTGTTCACAGAGGAAATGAAAACACTTAAATATAAAAAACTCAAATAAGTGACACATTAACATTTTTATTCAAATTCACATAGAGATAAAAACAAGGATCTGGCAAATATTTGCCTTTGAAGATATGATAGTCTTTAGATACTCTGAAACAGTATTATTTGAATAAGTAGTACACTGGTTATGAAAATAGCTTTTGTAGGTATATGTCTTGGGTCTGATCTGCAGTTATATCACTATATCACTTACTATCTGGTATGAACTGGAGACTCACTGTGAATTTTGAGTTCCTATTAATCCTTCTTTCTTTTTTGAAACAAACACATACTACCTAATAATATACAGAGTACTGTTCTATGTTCAGTCTTTTTACCAATATGATTCATTAAACGTCTTTCAAGTGGTACTAGATAGTTAAAAATAAATTTTAAAGTGGGTAATATTCAATCTATCTATAATTATTAGTTTATGACCCTTTATGGAAGCAACTTCGTTTTTCTGCTTTGAAGAAGATATAGTCATTAAGCTGCTGTCTGTGAAAGTTTGTATTTTCCTCACTTTATTCCAAAGGCCTGACAAGTTCATTGCTTTGCTTTGGATGAGAGACATTTGTGAATATTTTAACTGGTAGAAAAATGGTTTTGAAAAGCTCTTGGGATTTTTTTTAAATGCAGGTGAGAAACAAAAGGTAGTTTACAAAATGTCATCAAAATTTGAAAAGTATTAAAACCTCCTCTCTACAGCACAATTATACATGCTATTAATAGTTTGTTCTAATGAATGCCTTATAGAGATACTATTGAAAGATCTGTCAACATTTCTGGACTCTCAGTTTCAGGCAGTACTGGGTACCTGCAAAATGGAAGAAAAATTCACCACCCTGCAACAAGAAATTTTAGTAGATGAACTCTGTACCCTGATTGGTAGCTGAGATTAAGGAAGAGATGATTTTTAAAAAAAGTATTATCTATTAGAATTGTGCATCAACAAGGCATTAAAAATATCGTGGAGTTGTACAGTTTTATTGTGGGGGTAAAGGAATTGGAAGAATCTGTTCTGGAAAACAATGTAGTCAAATTTTGTAAATAAACTAGTATCATTAAAAAAAGTTTTTTAAAAAGCTGCTGCTGAGAAATTTCTAACTAGCTTTTAAAAAAAACTGCAGCGAAATTTGTTCATTTATTTCCCTTTTGACAATTGTTAGCTTTAGTAGTGATGCATAGCTATGCAGTGTTCCATTAAACGTTTGTTTTGCAAGGGAAATTATTTGTAGTAGTTCTTTTCTACTGAAACTTTTAGAAGAGTGCTGGGGGTAATGATCTTGTAATTTCTGATCTTGGTTCACTGGAGCCACAAATCATAGCGTGTGAGGAGATCATTAATTATTTCTACCTTAAGCAGCTGAATACATGGGAAAGAAGGTGGCTTTAATATGAGAAGGACCCAAGTTTATGCCTTGGCCGAAAACTCATTGAGGTTTGGCATGATTTGAAAGTTGGCAAGCACAATTCTGAAGAATCATGAGCTGAAATGAGTCAGAACTGATAACTACTGCCTTAGCCTCTGGAGGGCTAAATGACATACAAAAAATAGTTCCTTGTCATAAGACTACTAAATCTTCTGGTTTAAATTCCTTTCAAATCACTGATAATTGGTGATATACAGCTAGAGATTAAAGCTATAAAAAATTTTAACCTTTAAAACTTTTGTAAAAGCAGGTAATTTGAATGTGGAGGTTAGAAAAAAATAATTTTAGGTAAATACTTTATATGTAAAATAATAAGTAATTTAGCTTTTGAACTTCTTAAACTTCATTTAGTTCAAAATAAGTGCACCTTATGCCATTTGCTATACAGAGGTAATTCATGGTTGTTGTGATGCTAAACACTGTGACACTGCTGTGTCAAATGCGATGTCCCATGGTGGACAGTGTTTGGTAGAGCTCCCCAATTAAAACAAGCTTGGAAGCAGGAGTAACATCCACTTCCAAATAGCTTGCCTCTTGAAACTCTATAAACCTGGAGAAATGATGAACGTTATTCAAGCGTTCAGTTCTTTCATTCATAGGTTCGCTATGAGTGTTCTTAAATTAATGGCACTTAACAACAACAACAACAACATGCCATAGTCTTTTTAATTATTTATTATGCAATTGAGAGCTGGACAATGAATAAGAATGACAGAAGAAGAATTGGTGCCTTTGAATCGTGGTGTTGAGGAAGAGTACTAAGTATCCCATGATACTTATAGAATAAACAGTTATATCTTAGAAAAATGCAGTCAGAGTATTATTTGGAGGCAAAGATGGTGAAGCTTATATGTTGAGCGTATTGCAAGGAGAGGCTGTTCCTTGAAAAGGGATATTGTGTTGGGAAAGGTAGAATGTCTGTCAGAGGAAGACTTCTCAATGAATGGATCGACAGTGACAGCTTTAATGAGTTCAAGTGTGCCAGAGATGATGAGGATGGCACAAGTTAGGACAAGGTTCAAGTCTGCTGTTTATAAGGTTGGTATTGATTGTACTCAATTAATACCTAACGACAGTAATCGGTTTTCTAATTAAAATTTAACATTAACAGTGAAATCTTAAGCTGATATAAAAACACCTGGCATAAAATGATATGAAATATTGATATCCAGTCATAAATTATCAAATTACTTTCACACATCTATACACACTACCTACACACACACACAAATGCCCCACACAATGTGCCCCCTTATACACACTATATGAAACTAAGTAAAATTAACTAAGGTAATAAATTAAGTATTATCTATGACATTTGGTAAGTATATTGTTGTTGTTAGGTGCTGCTGAGTCAGCTATCATTTATGGTGACCCTGAGATCAATGGATCAATAGAGCTGAACTGTGACCTATTCTGTGTCATCCACACCATCTCCTATATATTCAACCCATAATCACTGTGCCAATCCATCTTGTTGAGGATCTTTCTTTCTCTGAATAAATGATATAATTAAAATGGGAACTTTTTGACACTTGCTTTAATTTAAAAAAGAAAATATTTCTGTAGGTTTTAGGTACAAAACTGATTTTTCTAAAACATCCGCAATTGGTAGAGGAGAAGGTATTAAAAATGCATATGATGATAAGGATTTTTTAAGAATGTTAAAATGTTTCAGTCAGTTGGACAAGTAGTTGTCCTCCAGATTTCTTGGCACAACTTGGTGAGCATGTTCAGGACAGCATTTGTTTGCTAAAATATGTTAATTGGTATTCCATCAATTCTTGGGACTTTATTTTTTGCCAAGTCCTTCAAAGCAGCCTGAACTTCCTCCTTCATCACCATTGCCTCTTGCTGTTTGCATATGTTGTTTTTGAAATTCTTGTGTGTCAGCCAATTCTTTTTGATACAGTGACTCTCAGTTTTACTAATTGGTTGTCATAAGATGATTATACCTCTCTTCATCTTCAGGCTTTATAATTTTATAGTCAGTGTTATGTAAAATTGCACAACAGACTTCAGCATTTTAATTAAAAGATATTTCTCAAATATATCCTCATACAAAGTCCTTTGAGAAACACAACAATATTTATGGTGTGATTGTTAACTGGATAGTGCAAAATATAACTGAAATGAAAAGATATTTTCATGAAAAATAGTTCCACACAATATGATATGTATAGTTCAAAAGATGAAGAGAATAATCATTTTATTTTTATCAAAAGGATATCAGCAGTGGTCTATGATTCATTGAGGAATCACTGCAATTCATTGAGGAAGTGTGCTTCAAGCAATCCCTTGAGAATGGGTTGGGTTTTGATAATTAGAAGAGGACTCAGAATCTCTACCCTGAATTTGTCACCAGCTTAATGTATAGAAATGTATAGGGAACAGAAAACAAAGCATGACTCAGAAACCAGAGGAAAGGCGACTAGCACAGAGAATTTATATAGAAAACTTGTGGATAAAAGGAGGGAAAAGCAGACAAAACCCGAAATATTGAATCAAGAGTCATCTTGAAATTAGTCTTAGATCTACCAATGTCAACAGAGAAAGTGCTTCAAAGTTTACCATGTGAAAAATTTTCACTAGAGTCTAAACATAATTTGAGAAAGCTCACCAAAATAATCCTAATCTACGTCTGGGTGGTGTTGAAACCATTTAACCATGGGTACATATGGCACTGACCAAAAAGGGTGGGTATAGATCAGCTGAATTTCTGTAAAGTCACTGCTATAATTAGTGTGGAGCCACTAAAAACTTCAGAGATGTGAAATGATGCAATCAATGTGCTTTTGAGAAAAATTAATAAATTACAGAGGGAAATGAAAGGAAAAAAGTACACAATTCAGATTACCTGCTTTCTTTAACCATGATGTATTCAGGAACTGAATTATGGTCACAGCAGCTGGAATATAAATGAAGACAGAGACATGAATAGACGTGAAAGACGCATAAGCATTAGAAAAACAGGAAAGATAAAGATCTTCCTATTTGGATGGGGGGGCTATTTACGTGGAAAATAATGATACTTTAACAGAAATAGCAATCATACTTTAGAAATGTTCAGGTTAAAAGAAAGAGAAAATAAGTATTAAGATTTTGTGTCAGATAGACCTAGATTTCAGTCTTTGCTCAACCTCTTTCCAGCAGAATAATTTTGGGGCATATTTTCAGACCTCTTCTCTGATTTAATTGTTTCATTTGCAGAATGGAAACATAATAGTATGTCTATCCTAGTGTTATCTATGTCTTTCTGTCTATCATGGTAGTTGCAGTGGGGACTTATATGTTGCTATGATGCTGAAAGTTTTGACAATAATATTTCAATATTAACAGTCATTTATGATAAACAGTATAATTTTCTCATAGTTAATGCTTATTTTTATACTGGATTCCAATTGTTCAACTTAACATCTTTTCTTTTATCCAGTTGATAAGTAGATTATCTATCACATGTCTCTGTGGGTCTTAGAACCACTAAAAATAGAATAAATCCTCAGCCCTATAGGAAGTTGTACTCTGATTATCTCAAAACCCTAAAAACTCATCCTGAAATAAAAAGAAAATCATCATTGTCAGGTTTCAACTGACTCTTAACTGACATTCCAGTGGTTTTTCAAAAACCGTAAATCACACAGGAGGTGATTGCCCATCTTTCTCCCAAGGAAACCCTAGTGATCTCGAAACTACAACTGCTTACAGACCACAACTCACTAGTTCTGTGCAAGAAGAGAGCAATGAATGAAAATGTAATATGAATGAAGTCAGGTGGTTATAAAGGGCTAAAGAAACAGGTTATCATGGAATTTGATAGAGGGTTCCAGGAATGGGGAAGTTCCCTGGTATTAAAATAAAGTACAGGATGATGACATCCATGACAAATTTACATCTGAATAGAGACTAGAAGAAAGGATTGAGTTATATAAATATTTAAAAAAGAGAAAGAAAAGAATCTATTTATCACAGAATTCATTCTGACTCACAGTATCTCCATGTATTTCAGAGAATATCTATACCCTATACAGTTTTCAATGACTGTGATCTTTTGGATGTAGAGTCCCAGGTCTTTTTCCCAAGGTCTGGCACCTCTGCAAGAATTTGAATAACCATTTGTTCATTTAGTACTCAAGTCCGATGGGATCAAATCTATTCCAGTGATCTAAAAGGAAAGAATAGAGCTGTTCCATGGGTTTACAAGCTATAACCTTTCCAGAGGCAGAATTTCACTCTTCCTACCTTTCAGTTAACAAGTGAATCACCACTTTAACTACTGTGCCAACAGGTGTCCATGAGCCATATTACTGGAGGAGTAATCTACAGAATTTTAATAAATGGTAAGAGAAGGGCGAAGTGTGTGCCACAGCTTGACTATTTCTTATATACACATGAGACCATGACAAAAAGAAAGAGGACTCTATAAATCATATAGTCCATAGAAGGCTGCACTGATAGCCAAAAGGCCTCACATCTTCAAGGGGTGAATCCATCAGCAGCTCTGTGGGATAAAGATTAACAGACTTCTCCCAACAGGAATGAAAGCTTTGGATGCTAATGGAGGATACTGTAAGTCAGAACCGACTTCACAGCAATGAGTTTCTGAGTGAGTATAAATGTTGTGAAGATCATAGAGAGGTTTTATAATATAATCTAATTTTTCTATATATCAAAATGTTCTGAACATATTTTTGAGCTTCAAGACAAGGAATATTTCTGATTCAGAATGAAGATCCTATCCTTCAACTCTTTCTTTGTTCTTGAGTTCTCTAATTATTCACAATAATACAGGTGTAGACATCTTTCAGGGAAGGCTTAGACTTTTTAAACTCACATAGAGAGGCATTAGTGCATAAAAAATTCACATGAATGGAGAACAGAATTATGACCATACTAATAAATTTCCTTTTAATTTGCTATCATTTAAAAAATGCACGCATACATAAAAGCAGAGTGTTCTAATCAACATCAAGATAATGCCTGTTTTGAGCAATTGTTAAGATTTTTGGCAGGTTTTCAAGTAATTTCTAAAATCTGATGCACAAACATTAACAATTATCACCTATTCTTGAGCTATTTTGGAAGTAAAAAAAAAATAATCAATGAACACAAATAAAACTTTCTCTTTGTTATGAGTAAGCTGAAATGAGAGTTGATAGCCCTTCAATTAAAAATGTTCTTCCTGTAAACAATCTCTGAAAGTTCCTGGAATATGTTAGGGTGTCATCTAATGAGAATAAAGTTGATGGTAAAAAATGACATAAAACATATATATATATAGACAGCTCATAAACATTATTCGAGGAGAAGTATGGACTCATCTCCAATTTCTAGCCTTATCTCTTAAGTCTTCTTTGGTGACATTTTTCCTCATTAAAGTGGTACCTGAGTATATTCTATGTCATGGTTTTATTTCTATGTAATTATTCAAAACGGGGGCTGAGGGAATTAGAATCGACAGAGTGATGTCTTCAAGTACCCCTTGTTCCCCAAGGAAGTCCTATTCCCTACTAAAGACTTCTTTATTGTCACCTTCTGTAGAACTACAGAGTAGTTCTCTCTCGAAGGGTTTATGGCAGCCTGACCTCTAACGTGCAGGTCACAGAATCAGACACTTCAGAAAGAAACTATGCTTCAGAAGTCATACGTGCTTTGCAGGTAAAACAAATCTCTTCTCTGTGAAACTGGTATCTGAGCAAACAGCTTCTTAAGTAAATTAGAATCTGGTCAAATTGTTATTCAATAATTGCAATAGAAAAGACATACAGGAAAAGGATGGCTGCGTTTCTAAGTGAAACTTTCTTGTAAAATAATATACAAGTACACCTGCTGCAAGTTTTGTGGTTACATATGAAACTCAATTCAGAAAATTCCATTTCCAGACACCTCACCAACAACCTCAATAACTTACATAATAAGAGACTAAACTATTAGTAATAAAATGTTTAAAGTACATCTTTTCCCACTTTATAGAAGCATTGACCTTTGCTGTAGTGAGAAAATTTTAAATAGTTTGTCCGCATCCCTCTCTGAGACTCAATATTATAGACAACTACACATAATTTGAAGTATCCTCCATCTACAGTCCATTCCCAGCTCTACCGTCACAGTATTCAATTTCTTAGTAATGCATAGAAATGATTTTATTCTGCATGGTTGGAGGTTGTTATTTTATGTTTGGAAATGTATTATGTGTCAAGAAGACTGTGAATAACAAAGATCTGTTATTTTCTGTGTTACTGGCCAACTGAGATACAGATGCTCTAAAAAGAGAGCAAATATCGTGATAGGATCAAATTCTGAACCACACAGCTAAATCTGGCATTAAGGTTCTCGAGCTGTGTAAAGATGATCTCTACACTATCCACCTCCTCACTGCTCTCCTACTAACCAGTCTTTCCTCTCGAAGAAAATAACCAGATAATAAATGACAGAAATGAACTTTCTAACCATAGTTTTCTTTGGTCCTGATTTATAAAAGGAAGACTGTCCTTCTGAGAGAAGTCTGTCTGTCTGTCTATCTATCTATCATCTATCTCTACTATATCTACTCTATCTCGACTATCTATCTACTATGTTATTGTTTTGTTGTTATGTGTTGTCAGTCGAGTTGTCTGTGATAGCAATCCTATGCACAACAGCCCTAAACTCTGCCCTATCCTGTGCCAATCTCACTATCTCTGACACACATACCCCCATTACCCCAGTCACTGAATCAATCCCATCTCATTGAGGGTCTTCCTCTCCTGCACTGTCCCTCCACCCTTCCAAGCAAGACATCCCTCTCTAAAGGCTGGTCCCTCCTTGCAACATGTTCAAAGTATGTCAGACGAAGCTTCAGAATCCTCACTTCCAAGGAACAGCCTGGCTTCACCCTCTCCAGAACAAACCTGTACATTTTCTTAGCAGTCCATGATATATTCAATACTCTTCTCCAACACCACAGCTCAAAGGCATTAATTCTCCTTCTATCATGCCTAGTCATTGTTCAGCTCTCTGATGCATAGCAAGTATATCCACTTTTTATCCACTATATATCCTCTCTCTCTCTTTCTCTTTCTCTCTCTTTCACGTGCTCACTTACTCTCTTGCTTTCTCGCTCTCTATCTCTGTCTCTCTATCTATATATCTGGTGCAATATAGAAATAAAAACACATAAAACTTTATATAGAAAAATTCTTACTGAAATGTTTGAAGTCCAAATCCAGTTATTTGGTAAAAGAGGCATAACATTTTGGAGATACAGACAACTTTATAAATTTCCTGGTCTAAAAACCCTAAATTACAGGCAAGGTTATTGAAGTTCAAAACAAAAACCAAATTCAATGCCATTGAATCTACTTCAATTTATAGCCAGATCAGACCTGAGTTTCCAAAGCTGTAAATCTTTATGGAACCAAACTGCTTCATCTTTTTTTTTTTCTTGACTCCAGAGTAGCTGTAAGTTTGAACTGCTGTCCTTTTAACAAAGAGCCACCCCTGTAGCCACTACATCAATAGGACTGTTCAGTTGAGGTCCAGGGATAGTAAATGACTTGCCAAAATGGTATTAAACTTTTCAACCAAATATGCAAACCAAATCACCCTAAGCATTTGTTCTTTATATTTTTTCTTCCCACTGAGCTATATGTGCCAGAGGATAACTTGCGTCCTTAAGAGGCAGAAAGTGTGTTATTCCCACTCCAGAAACTTTTACTTTGACAACTTTGGAGGAAAAATATTTATGTGTGTGTGTGTGTGTCTTGTACCTTTCTTAAGATATAATTTGTACTATTCATTTAAAAGGAAACTAGTGTATTTCAAATCCATTAACTGGTCTGCTAGAGAAAGATGAGTGATCTCCTCCCATACCATTAACTGCCTCTCAAAACACAAAGGGTCAGTACCTAGCTTTGGTACAAAACAGCAACATTCACTCAGAGGGTACAATTATTGTTTATACATTATAATAGCTCTTTAATAAATCCCTTAGGATATTTTTCTATACAGGAGCCGGCTATCTGGGTTATCTATAAGTGGATTTCCTTTATCATTTGTTTTCTGATACCATGCCTTTTATTTAGTTATCTTGCCTGTTTTTTCTAGAAACAACTTCTGGTAAAATCTTGAATGAATGTGGCAGGATATTTCCTTATTGTGATCCTAAAAGGAAGTATTCAGTTTGTTCGTTTTTTTATGCGAGTCTATTGATGATGTGGTTTTTGCAATCACTTGTTATGCATCAGAGAGTTGGACAATGAATAGGGAGGACAGAAGGAGAATTGATGCCTTTGAGCTGTGGTGCTGGTGAAGAGTACCGAATGTACCATGGACTGCCAAGAAAACAAATAGATTCATCATAGAGAGGGCTAAACCAGGCTGCTCCTTGGAGGCAAGGGTTCTGGGGCTTCGCCTGACATACTTTGGACATGTTGTAAGGAGAAACAGGTCTTTGGAGAGGGACATCATGCTGGATAGAGTATAGGGACAGCGCAGGAGGGGAAGACCCTCTATGAGGTGGATTGATTCAGTGACTGGGGTAATCGGGATGGATGTGTCAGAGGCAGTGAGATTGACACAGGATAGAGCAGGGTTTAGGGCTGTTGTACATAGGGATGCTATGAGTCGCAAGCAACTCGACGGCACATAACAACAACAACAACAATTGATGATGTATGAATTACATTCATTGCTTTTATTTTTAATTGAGATTTTATTGTAAGTTTATAAAGAACTTGGATTTCCATTCATTGCTTTTTAAATGTTAAACCAACCTCGTATTTCTTGGTTAACTTTCATTTGATCATAATGTGTAATACATTCTGAAATGATGCTGAATTTGGTTTGCTTGAGAATTTTTTTCATCCATGTTCTTAAATGATACTGATCTTTAGTTTTACATCCTGGGTAAAGTTTCAATGCCTTTGAATTATGGTGTTGACAATGAATATTGAATGAACTGACAAAGAATGTATAAATTTATCCTGAAAGAAGTCCAACCAGTGGGGTCAGTAGAACCATAATGCAGAAATTTTATCCCACATACTTTAAACATGTTATCAAAAATTACTACTCCTTGGAAATAGATGCAATATTGACAAAGACAGGGGTTCAGCAAAAAAGAGAATGGCCTTCAATGAGATGGACTGATAATGACTACGGTAATGGACTTCAACATGTCAGAGATCGTGAAGAATCACACAGGATTGGGCAAGGTTCCAATGTGTTATTCATAAGAGAAGGACTAACAATCTCCTCCTGTGTGATTTACTGTCTTTGAAAACCTGCTGGAGGATCAGCTATGACTTGGTTCTGACTTGATTATACACAACAACCACCTATGAGTTGTAGCCAAATTGACAGCACCTAAAACAACACATCTTTGTTCACTTTTAGTATTAAGGTATTATTAACCTCATAGAATTTAATTGAAAAGTATTCCCTTGATTTTTTTTTCTTCTTTTTGAAAATATTTGTGAAGAATTGGTATTGATTCTTTCTTAAATGTTTGCTGAAATTTACTAGTGAAGCCATCTGTGCCTGGACTCTTTCTTGTGAGAAGCTTTCAAATTTTTATTTGAATCTCTTATAAATATATTCAGATTCTATTTCTCTAGAGTAAATTTCAGTGATTTTTTTTATCATATTATTTATTGTAATACACTGTACAATTTAATTTTATCAATTTTTTGTTTAGAATGTTTTATTGGTACGGATAAATGAAACCACTCAATAGATAGCTTTGTTGTTGTTGTCATGTGGCGTCGAGTCGCTTGCGACTCATAGCGATCCTATGTGCAACAGCCCAAAACTCTGCTCTGTCCTGTGCCAATCACACTGACTTTGACACTCCCATCCTGATTATTCCAGTCACTGAATCAATCCACCTCATAGAGGGCCTTCCCCTCTTGCACGGTCCGTAAACCCTCCCAAGCATGTTGTCCCTCTCTAAGGACCGGTCTCTCCTCACAACATGTCCAAAGTATGTTAGATGAAGCCTCAGAATCCTTGCCTCCAAGGAGCCACCCAGTTTAACCCTTTCCAGGATGAATCTGTTTGTTTTCCTAGCAGTCCATGGTATTCTCAGTACTCTTTTCCAGCACCACAGCTCGAAGGCATCGATTCTCCTCCTATCCTTGGTCATTGTCCAATTCTCAGATGCATAACAAGTGATAGCAAAGACCATGACCTGTATCAGATGCACCTTAGTCTCCAGAGAGACACCATTTATTTTTAGTACTTTGGAGAGGTCCCTCGCAGCAGACCTTCTCATGGCAATTTGCCTTTTAATTTCCTGGCAACTGGTGCCAAGAGTGTTGACTGTAGAGCCAAGCAAACTAAAGCGGTGTACAATCTCAATCTCTTCACCATCCATCCAAATGCTGCCAATTGATCCAGTGGTGAGAATCTTTGTCTTCTTGACATTGAGCCTCAATCCATATTGGAGCCTAAAGTCCTTGACCCTCTGCAGCAAGCATTTCAGGTCCTCCTCAGTTTCAGCAAGCAGGGTTGTGTCACCTGCATAACACAGATTGTTGATATATCTTCCACCAATCTTGACTCCACATTTGTCCTCATAGAGCTCAGCCTCTCAGATAATCTGTTCTGCATACAGGTTGAAAAGGTATGGAGATAGGACACATCCCTGGCGTATACCCTTCCCAATTTTGAACCATGCAGTGTTCCCTTGCTCTCTTTTGACGACTGCCTCCTGGTCCAAGTATAGGTTTCGCATTAGAATGATCAAGTGTTCTGGGATTCACATTCTTCTCAGAGTCAGCCACTGTTTGTTATGATCCACACAGTCAAATGCTGTTGCATAGTCAATGAAACACAGACATTCCTATGGTATTCTCTGCTTTCATCTAAGATCCATCTAACATCAGCTACAATATCCCTAGTACCACGATCCCTTCTAAACCCAGCCTAAACTTCTGGCAGTTCTCTGATGATGTGCTGTTCCAGTCATTTTTGGATAATCTTCAGTAGAATCTTACTGATAAATTAAACCACTCAATAGATATCTAGTTTTCTTTATTTTTTTAAAAAATATAGATATTTATAATGTTTTTATCTATTTTTATTTTTATCTATTTCTGATCCATCTTATCTATTTAAAATCAGTAGTGAGCCTTGATATAGTTTTCAGAATAAGACAGATAGTCACCCTTCCAACCTGAAATAAATCTTATTCCTATGGTCCAGCTTTAAGTCAAACAATTGGCATAGAAATTGAGCATTAATACTGAGGGGAAAATCATCTCAGAATAATCAGCAACATAGCATAAACAGGATTGCATTATCCAGGGATAAAACTCATGAGGGCTGTAAAAGTTAGGGTATGAACATAAATGAAAATAAAATTCTCAAGAAGGAGGTGGGATGGGTATTACTTTACAGATAGTGTAATTGTTGTTGTTGATGTTGTACTATTCAGTCAGAACCAAGTCATTCATAGTTGACCCTCTCTTGGGTTTTCAGAAACTATAAAAATTGCACGGATGGAATTGTTCATCTTTCTCCTATGGAGCAGTTGGTAGATTCAAACCAAGATCGACAACAAAACTTTCCTGTAGGCCACCAGAACTCCCAATTAGTATAATTGTTTCTGTGTGCTTTTGAGTCAGAACCAACTCATAGCTGATCCTCCAGTGGGTTTTCAGAGGTTGTAAATTCCTTGGGAGATTTTCCATCTTCCTTCCTCAGAGCAGCTGATGGTCCAGAGAGTCTGGACCTTTGGTTAACAGCACAACTCCCTCTGGATTATACTGCCTCAGTATTATTCAATACCCATATAGTCTTTTTAATGTAAATGTCTGTTTTAATTCCATTGTGGTCAGAAACTAAATTTTTCATGATTTCGTTCTTTGAAAATTTACCATTTTTTTATGTCCAAGCATATTGTCTGCTTTGAAGATTATTCCATATGAGCTTAAGAAGAAATAGGTGGTTTTGTTTGTTGAGATAAAATTTTATATAATGAAATGAATAGATTATATGTATTCAGGATGAATTTCAAAAAATATATTTTATTTAGATTAATAAATGTGCTTTACTTACCATTATCCTTGATTTTAAGGAGCATTCCAGCTCTACTTCCACATAGATTTTGTTCTTTGGCAATACATAGTGCATTGAATATTACCTGTAAAGGTCACAAATCAAAGGTGTAAATTCTTCTTCAGTTTATGCATTAACCATCATTCATATGCATTTGAAGCAATTCAAAACACACGCCTTGGATAAGGGACATTTTAGTCCTCAAATTGAGGGTTTTGCCCTCTTATACTTTAAAGAAGTTCTTTGAAGTAAATTGGTGTATTTTGTTGTTTGATATCTTGATTGCTGCTTCAATGAGTGTTTCTTGTTGATTCAAGAAGTATGAAATCCTTGATAACTTCAATCTTTTCTTCATTTATTGTGTTTCTTCTTGGTTCCATTATGATAATTTTTTTATTTCTTTATGTTAAGTATAATCCATCCTGAAAGCTTCCAATCCTTTAATCTTCAACAGTAAGTGTTTCAAATCAATACTTTTTAATAAATATGACGGTGCCATCTACATATTTATTTTTCTAGTTTTTGAAATAATTATTACACTAGTTTATTTACAAAATTCAAATACATTGCTTTCCAGAACAGATTCTTCCAATTTTCCTCACCCCCCATCATATTGTACAACTCTACGATTAATCCCCTCCCTTGCACATCCTCATCCCTCTACTATTGATTGATTATTCTAATGAACAATGTGCAAATATATTTATCAGATTATATCATATACACTAAAGATGTGTTAATTAAGAATGCTAATGATCCAATCTTCTCCATACCCTTTAGCTTCTCAAATTATTTGCTCCATATATTGAACAAATTTATGTTGCTCAATTTAAACGCCCTCAGTATATTGAGGGTGAGTAAGGATACAGACTTGACACATAATATCTCTTGATTTTAAATCATGCACTATCCTCTTCTTTTCCTTGGTTTGTGTCTTGGTTATCTAGTACTGCTATTATAAAAATACTACAAGCAGGAGATCCAAGATGGTGGCAGAGGCAGAGACAGTGTGATGAGCTGTGGGAGCAGCGGACCACTTAAAGCAGGGCCATCATGGCCTTCCACAGACTTCGGCTTATTGATAATTGAACACTTACACAGTTGATGACTGGTCCTCAGTGAAGATCGAGGGTCAACAACCGGAATTCAAGGATTTCCAAGGAGGAATGGGTGAGTCTCATGGCTCCCAACCCACCCCCTGCAGAGCCTGCACCAGCGCCGCACAGCCGCTGCAGCTCCATGAGGCTTCCACAGCCAGAACGAATGGATTCCCTCACCCAAGATGGATGCTGGGCACCGGCCCTCCTCAAGGCTGGTGCAGCGAAGCTACCACACTGCCACAAGGTGGACTTGTTCTGGGGAGAATTCTTGGAGCCAGGATGGTGGCTGTGAGAGAAACGGGCACCCGCCAGCCGCCTGTACAAGAGGGGCCGCGCACCAGCTGAGCGCCCATGTGGCGGGGTGGGGGGGGAGCGCCCCCAACAGCCTCCCACGCTGGGGGGGCACGCGCCCTGCTGGCCATCTGCATAGGAGCTGGGGGATGAGATGTGTGCCTGCCATCTGCAGGTTTGGGTTTCCTTGAACAGGCAAAAGAAAATGATTACCTATACAATGGATTGCTGAAAGTCACTGTGAGTCTAATGACCTTAACAGTGGCAGCATGCACAAGAGGACCGAGATAATAAATGCACCACATATTTTGTTCTGTTGAATGCTTCTGCCAAAAGATGGTTAGACCTGGGGGGGAGGGGAGTCTGTTCACAATTCTCAGGTTCCCTTTATCATATATAAAGGGGGAGGGCAGTGACACCTACTTCAAAATATAGTATGACCACTTATGGGGAGGGTAAAAGTGGCAGTGCTGGAATTGGAAACAACATCCCCGACCACAGAGTCCTCAGTCAGGCGAGTGGACCAGACTGGGGTAGGGGCAATTGGAGGAGGAGTATACCAGCCAGCTCCTGGCGGGTGTTGCCCTGCTCGGAATGGGTTGCCCTCGGCCCCCGGCTCGGGTGAGCCATCGCGGCCCTCAGGGTGAGCTCCTCAGTCCCCAGATTGTGCCATCTGACCCCTGGTTGGGGAAGGGGGGGAAAAAGAATGCCTAGGGTATCCAGAGAATGTTACCTAGGCCACCTTCTGCCACCCTCCCCCCCCAGTAAACCTGAAAGCAACACCCTCAAAGCCCTTCTATTTGTGACTCACAAGTTTGTTCTCTCTAGGTTTGCTCCCTTTCCTATAGGTAACCTTAACACTGTTTTACTCCAGAATTGACCCTGAACCCAGTGCCAGTGACAAAAAGGAAATACAACTGACAGCTAAGAAAGCAAAGGAGGATGGAGCCTCTGGGTTCAGCCAGCCATCCCCACTGGAGTCACCTGGGAAAACACTTTGCTGTCGAGCGGGAAGCAAATGACAGGAAAATATCTTCTAACAGAGCAAGAAAGCAAGCAGCTTTAACCCAAGACCATCAGTAAGGTGTTAAAGAGTCCTCCCTTCCCCCCTTTACATCTATGCCCCTGTTCAGCATGAAGAAACCAGAGAGTCGGCATCCAGTTCCCAAATCAATAAGGCAGTTGGTTTAATTACCGTTGGAAAATGCTTGTCATTCCTCTGTAGCATCTGGTCCCCACTGAACCCTCATCATTTCCTTCACCTGCTCCCCCCACAGACCAAACTGTGCAGCTCTGCAGCTGCATCCTGGCCCATCCTCACTCTTCTTCCCCCAACCCTCACCTCCTTGTACCACGAATATGTTTTTCCCAATTAAAAAAAATACTACAAGCAGACGACTTTAACTTTTTCTTTTTAATTTTATTTTAACTCTAAGAGACTGTTAGTGTGCTGTGAATCTCAGTTCAAGGTGGACTTTAGATTGGCTTTTCATGTCTTGAGGAGGGACATGTTTGGAACTCTTGGTGCCCCAAATGGCTGTCAGCAGAAGGGACTTGCCAGATGAATTGGGGGGTCTCTGGTCCAGAGTCCGCCAGCATTTGGGCGTGCCAGAATTGTAAAATACTGAAATGTTTGGTCATGCCTGCAGGCTGTAGGCTGAGGGCTAGTGTGTGGTGAATCTCGGTTCAAGCTGAACCTTAGGAGGGCCTCTTGCATCTTGAGGAGGGACATATATGGGACGCTTGGGGCTCGTATAGCTTTCTTTTGTTCCAAGTGAGTGTCAGCAGAGGGGACTTGCCAGGTCAATTGGTGGTTTCTGGCCCAGAGTGCCCCATCATTTGGGCATCCTGGAATTGTAAAATACTGTAGGGCACTCAGTCCTACAGCTCTTGGGCCTGTTTTTAATTATTGTTGGTCAAACATTCTTCAAGGTCGTATAGCACTGGTCTGTCCATTTGCTGTACAGAGGTAAGCTTGCTATGAAGCCGAACACCGTGACATTGATGTGTCAAATGTGATAATGGTTACCCATGGTGGACAGTGTTTGGTGGAGCCCCCTGATTAAAGAAGCTTGGGACCAGGAGTGGCATCCACTTCCAAAATAGTTTGCCTCTGGAAACCCTCTGAACCTGGAGAAAGGATGAATGTTATACAAGTGTTCAGGTCTTTTGTGGATAGGGTTGCTATGAGTCACCTCCGACTTGATGGCACTTAACAAAAACAACAAGAACAAGAGACTATTGTTATATGCCATTGAGTTTACCATGACTCATAGCAACCCTATGTCCAGTCGCTCTGTAGCCTGCTTCTATCCTGGGCCTCACTGTCTGACACAGCAACCCTCATTACTCCAGTTATTGTGTCAAAATGTCTTACCTGGAGTCTTCCTCTACCATGTTGTTCCCTCCACCCTTCTAAGCATGATGTCCTTCTGCAAGGTTCCTCCTGGCAACACGCACAAAGTATGTGAGAGAGAGCCTAAAAATCCTTGCCTCCAAAGAACAGCCTGGCTCCATCTTCTCCAGGACAAACTTGTTTGTTCTTTTGGAAGTCCATGTTATGTTCAATAATCTTCAGCACCACAACTCAAATTTCTCCATCTATCATCCTGCTGCCAATTGGCCCCATGGTGAGAATCTTTGTTTTCTCTATTTTGAGAAGACTATAGCCCTTGACCCTTTGCAGCAAATCGTTCAAACTCTCCTCAGTTTTAGCAAGCAAGGTTGTGTCATCTACATAGCTCAGGTTGTTGATGAGTCTTCCTCTAATCATGATTCCTCCTCATTAAGTCCAGCCACCTGAATAATCTGTTACACATATGGATTGTAAAGGTATGGAGATAGACCACATCAATGACTCACTCCCTTCCTGATTTTGAGGCATGCAGTCCTTGCTTGCTCTCTTCTGAAGACTCCTTCCTGGGTGCCAGTTCAAGGGAATAGTGTCTCACTGTGTCACTTATGAACAAATGTCATTATTCTCTTAGTCTTGTCTGGTTGTACCATTCCTTGTACATCTTTAGGTGTCTTGACTTTCCTTCATGTGAAGGATTTTCCTAGTGTAGACACCTCGGTCCACAACAAAGCACTCACTCCTGACAATTATTTAACTGTGGTACTGAGGTCTCCCTTTCCAGTTTGCTTTTTTTTTCTACTTTTATGTCTTGAAAGATGTTATAGTCCACACCTTATGGAAACTTCCCTTACATCAGTGCAGTCTACAGCTAATCCTTTTGTAACTATTTGGTTTATTAGATCATGCAAAATCATTACACATATTCCAACATTATATAATTCTGTACATGTGTTTTTTATTATTAATTTCAATGAAAATTTACAGAGACTTTGGATTTCAATTTATTCATTGTTGCACTTTTCTCCTCTCCCCCCCCCCCCAGTGCACTCCTCTCTTGGAAAAGCAAAAGAAAAATTCTTTCATTGTTTTACAATCCCCTCCTCCCAGGTCCACTCCACTATGCAGCCTTAGCTCTGGACTCCCGTCATGACAAAAATACCTAATCACATATCCCTTTTAAACAGTTTTCTCCCTCATCTTTTTCATAGCAGTATACATACTTTATCCCATCTTTCTCATTCTCCCCCCAACCCCGATGTCAGTCCTGTTTTACAACAGTGGCACCATATAGTATTTGTTCTTTTGTGACTGAGATACTTCACTCAGCATAATGTCCTTCAGGGTCACCTATTTTAAATCATATTAATTATGTAAATGTATTTTTGTAGCATATGTTTTAATCCATTTTGTACTAGTTCTGCATAAACACAATTATTCTGAAATTTCTATTCTTTGAAATATGTCATAAATTATTATAGTATACATAGTTGACTGCCTTTGCAGTCAATAATACAAAAATAAATGTCTTTCTAGTAATCTCTACCTTTTGCCAAGGACCATCAGATGTCAGCAATGATATTCCTCTTTCCTTGTCCTAGTCTTAGTTTGGATTGAATTTATGACCATTTCCTGTTAGTTCCAAATGTTTTTGAATTATCTTAGGAATATTTTGTGTGTGCAGTTAGATTGTTCATTAATTTCCTCATTCTGTTGGATTGCTTTTCATTGATATGGGTATAAAAAAGGCATTTTTCCCATTTTGATTAGTTTTTTTTAGCTTATCTGAAATTTTTCTATGAGCAGTTGTTGAGTTGTTCCACAGTCAACCCCTAGCCTTGCTCTGACTGAGGAAATTGAACATCTTCATATATTATTTTCATAGGTAAAATTTAGTTTACTACTCTTAGGCCATTTATGTTGTTGGAAAAAAAAATTTTTGTAACGATCATTGGTTGTACAAAATTCTATCATGTGACCTTTTGTATTATTCCTATAATCAATATTTTCAAAGTATCAACTCTTATTTGTTCCCATTGCAAAGCTTTTGCATTCCAATTACAAGTTATTATTAAAGCATCATGATTGCACAGTCAGTTATAAATCATAGAACTTAGTTGAAATCCTCAGTTTCATCATCTTTGCTTTTAGTAGATGCTGAGAAAATTTGAGTAACTGTCATTTTAACCAGTCTTTCTCCAATGTATACGGATATTATCCTATAATTGATAGCATACAAGTTCAGATTAAAACTTTAAATGTTATTTTTGACAATGAGTGGATTTCAAATTATTTCAAGATGATTATTTCAAGTCTTGGCATAGTACTAGTCATATGGACTACTCAAAGTGACAAATATCACTCTATTTCAGTTCACTAACACCTCAGATAGCAATTTTTATGAGTTCCATTTCATTTTTATAAGCTCCTATTCTCCTAGAACCGTGTTTTTTTTCATTCTATGTTGTGATTACTGTGGGTGTTTTATATCTGTTTCCACGTTATGTTGGATCATCTTTCTTGGAATGGGAACAAATATAGATCTCTTCAAGTCACTCAACCAGACAGCTGTCCTTCAAATTTCTGATGTAAACTGGTAAGTATACCCAGGGCTGCAACTGTTAAGTTGAAATATATCAATAAGTATTCCATTGATTCATTCTTGGGGCCAACGCCTTCAGTGTAGCTTCAACTTTTCCCGACATTATCATTGACTTTTGTTCATATGGTATTTCCTGAAATTTTTCAGTGCCAATCATTTTTTTTTGCACAGTGACTTTTTTGGATTTATTTCCTCCTCCTTCTTTTGATGCTTCTTTGATCATTCAACATATTGCCCATAGCACTTTTCAATACTGTGATTTGTGGCTCAAATTTGTTTTTCAGTTCTCACAGCATTAGAACTGCAGAGTGAGTTCTTGCCTTTTTATTCTCCGGTTTCAACTCTCTGTACATTCCATTATAATACTTTGCTTTATCTTCTCAGTCTTCTCTTTGAAATCTTACCACTGTACCAATAGGTAACATCATGATAGTCATAGAAGAGATTGAAGTTGTCAATGATTTCATCTTACATGGATTCGCAGTCAACACCCTTGGTAACAGCAGTCAGGAAATCAGGAGACATATTTCATTGAGAAAGTCTACAGTTAGGACTTTTTCAAATTATTGAGGAGGAATGTTATCATTTTTGAGGACTAAGGTGCACCTGATTATTTGATATGTATCTGAGGCTGGACAATGAATAAAGTTGAGAGAAGAAGAATTGATCTGTGAGCCATGTTGTTGGGGAAGAGTATTGAATATTCCATGGACTGCCAAAAGAACAAACAAATATGTCTCGGAGAAAATGCAGGCAAAATGCTCCTTGGAGGCAAAGACAATAAAGTTTCATCCCACATACTTTGAACATGTTGCTTAGAAAAGCTGTTTCTTAGAGATGAGCATCATCCTTGGAAAGGTGGGGAGTGGTCCAAAGACAGAAAGACCTTCAACCAGATGGTTTGACACAGTGACTGTTTTAAGAGATTCTAGGGTGTCAGGAAGTGTGAAGACGGCACATGATTGGACAGGGTTCAAATGTGTTGTTCATAGGGTCACTATGGTTTGTTTTTAATTTGATGGCACCTTTTAACAACATACATGTTTCCTCTCATGTTGAATCATGCCCCTTTAGCAAATGAAGGTCAATCAGGAAATTAATGTCCTGGAAGCTCCAGTCAGTCTATCCTTGTCATTCAGGGCAATTCTACTTTAAGAAAGCAGTTTTTCTGTTTGAATACCTTCCAATCTGATGGACTCATCCTTTGACATTATATTTTCCCATACTTTATTCACAACTGTTGTTATTTAGAGGTTTAAATTATTATATCCAGTTTTGTTTTGTTTTTCATAAGTAGGTTGTGAATCTGCAAAAGCCACTACCTTCTTGTCAGTTTCAGTTTATGGTGATGCTCCATCCGGTATCCAAAGGATATTGGGAAGAATTGCCTTATTTGTCTCCTGTGGAATGGCTGGTGGATTTGAACTGCTGATCTTTGGTTAGTAATTAACACTTAGTCTCAAGAGTGCTAGTGGGCTAGTGGTAAGAACCTGCACTGATATCCTGAATGCATGTGGTTCCTCTGCCAGTTGCTCTGCAGGAAATGGATAGGCAACCTCCTCTTGTGCAATTAACTGCCTCTGAAAACCCACTGGAGGGTCAGCTATAGGTTGATTCTAACTTGATAATACTCAACACTCACAAAGTCTACTATTTTATAAAGGCTCCTTTACTTCAGTTTGACAGCTTTGTAGAAACTAGTTCACCATGGATGAGCCTGTGAGGATGAAACACATAAATGGTATAGCTTCCAAGCTCATAGTAACAGGTAAGTCACCACAATACGATGAAAAAACCAGTCAAGTGGTGGTTCATTTGTAGATTATACAAGAATTTCATATAGTGGTATAGTATGTTGTTGTTATGTGCCATTGAATCACTTGCCACTCATAGCCACTCTATGCACAACAGCTCTGAACCCTGCCTTATCCTGAGCCAACCTCTGTCTCTGACATATCTACACTGATTACCTCACCTACTGTGTCAATCCTTCTCATCCAGGGTAGTCTACTTCTCTGTTGTCCTTCCACTCTTTCAAGTATGATGTCCATCTTTGAGGACTGGCCCCTCCTGGCAACATGTCCAAAGTATGTAAGATGAAGCTTCAAAATCCTTACCTCCAAGTAGAAACTTGGTTTCACCTTCTCCAGGAGAGATCTATCTGCTCTTATGGCAGTCCATGGTATGTTCAATACTATTCTACAGCACCACAACTCAAAGACATCAATTCTTTTATCATCCTTAGTCATTGTCCAGCTCTCTGATGTATTAGCAAGTGATCTTGAATCAGGTACACCTTAATTTTTAGACTGGCGTAATTTCTCTCTGTCACTCTGGAGAGGTTCCAGAGAGCAGATTTTCCAAATGAAGTTTGTCTTTTGATTTCTAGACTTCTGGTGTCAAGAGTGTTGATTGCAGAACCAAGCACGCTGAAATTGTTAACAACCTCAATCTCATCTCCATCTATCATGAGACTGCCACTTGGCCCAATGGTGAGAATCTTTGTTTTCTTGATGTTGAGCTTAATCCATATGGAAGACTATAATCCTTCACCTTCTGCAAATGCCTCAAGTCCTCCTCAGTTTCAACAATCAAGATTGTGTCATTTGCAAAATACAGTTTGCTGATGAGACTTCTTCTAATCCTGATGCCACATTCCTCCTTATAGCAACCTGTTTCCTGAATCATCTGTTCTGAATATAGATTGAAAAGGTAAGGAGTGCGGATGCATCCCTGGTACACTCCTTTGCTGAGTTTGAAACATGCAGTGTTTCTTTGCTATGACTTGACAAATGCTAGTAGTATAGTATGCTATATAGTATGTTGTTGTGAACTGTAGAGTAGGAAGCGACCCATAGCTGACCCTCCAGAAGGTTTTCAGAGGCAGTTAATTGTATGAGATGAGATTGTCCATCCTTCTTCTAGGAAGCAGCTGGTGGCTTTGAACAGCATGTCTTCAGGATTTCAGCACACCTTCTTACCATTAGGCCACCTGTAAATCATAATTTGATACCACTAGACTATGGTGGCCTAATGGTAAGAAGCTGTGCTGTAATTCCAAAGGCACATGGAAGAAAGCAGAATAATCAACCCTGATAGCAGTTAACTGCCTCTGAAAACCTGTTGGACTCAGTTCCTACTTGAGGTTACATAACAAGCAATGACAAAATCAGAAAGAGGAATGGGTCATTCAGAGTATTTTGTTGTTGTTAAGTGCCATCGTGTTGTATATGACTCATGAACAAAAGACCTGAACACTTGTATAACTTTCATCATTTCTCCAAGTTCTTAGAGTTATCAGAGGCGAGCTATTTCAGAAGTGGATGCTGCTCCTGCTTCTAAACTTGTTTTAACTGGGGAGCTCCACCAAACACTGTCAGCCATGAGTAACTATTATCTCATTTGATGCTTCCATGTCACAGTGTTTAGCATCACAGTAACCATGAATTACCTCTGTACAGCAAATGGACAGACCAGTGCTATACCAGTTAGAAGAATGCTTGACCAAAAACAATTAAAATCAAACCTGAGGGCCGTCGAGTAAAATCTCCCACCTTTGGCTTGGTAACATAACTTTCTGTCCACTAGGCCAACAGAGTTTTCTATGTTGTTGTTGTTAAGTGCTGTCAAGTCATAGATGACTCATAGAGACCCTATGAATGAAAGACCTGAACATTTGTATAATGTTCACTGTTTCTCCAAGTTCATATAGTATAGGTATAGCTAACTTTCTCAGGATATGTCAAACTTACTTCTGAAGCCATTGTGCTACTTCCACAAAGAAAAAGATGAACGTCAATTCTTTCTAACCTCAAAACTTCATGTAATTAAATTTATTTCTTTTGAAAACAGAAAGTAATTTTTGTATTTCCATTATTTTTTGCAGTCTAGTCTTTTCATTAGGTTTAATGCTTTTCTTGTTTGTCTTTTCTAAAAGCATTCACTATCATATGGTTATCAATATCTTTTTCTATGCTTTATAATTTTAGCTTTTTTCAGATCAATGGTACAAATAATTTTTTCTTGTATTGATTTTAAGTTAGGCATCAAAATCCATTAATAAACATATTCTTCTAGTTCTAGAAAAAAAGATTTTCCCCCCCAATGAATATCATTGCTGCCTTGGCAAATTCAACTGAATATTTTTATATATATTTCAGTCTATTTCTTTTCTATTCCATTTATTATTTATCTATTAGTACAAAATTATCAAATTCTTGACCAGCAAAACTGTGTGATTTTTGTTGTTATTGTTGTGTGCCATCAAGTTGACTATAACTCGGAGTGACTCTATGTACAATACCTCTGAACCCTGGCCTATCCTGCCCTCATTCACTGTCTCTGACACATCTACCCCCATTATCTCAGTTACTGTTTTAATCCATCTCATCCAAAGTCTTCCTTTCCTGCACTCTCTCTCCACCCTCAAAGCGTGGTATTCTTTTTTAAGAACTGGTCTCTCCGGGCTACCTGCCCCATTGTATATGCAACAGAGCTTCAAAATCCTTGTCTTCTCCAGAACAGACCTAAAAATGGGTAACTAATAATAATGAGTGACTAGAATACAAAAGTTTGGAATAAGGAAGAAGGATCAGTAGTTGTAAAATATGGACTTGGTAGCAGAAATGATATTGGAGACAGAATGGTAGAATTTTGTACAATAGTTAATTCATTGTTAATACCTTTTCTAAAGAAGACAAACAACAACTATACAATATACTTCACCTGATGGTCTGCACAGAAATCAGATTGATTACATCTGTAAAAAACGAATCATTGGAGAAATACAAAATCAGCTGTAAAACTAGGCCAGGTGCTGATTGTGGAACAATCAAGTAGTTCTACGGAAGTTCAAATTGAAACTAAAGGAAATGAAAACAAATCTACAGGACAAAAATGTGACCTTAGTCTGTCCCACCTAAATTTAAAAATCATCTCAAAAGCAGGCTTGAGGTCTTGAATATTACTGAGCAAGGACCAGATGGATACAAGAATATTATCCATGACGGATTCAAAAGGTTATTACAAAATTAAGAAGTGGAAAAGACTGAGATAGATATCACAAAAGACTCTGAATATTGCACTGAAATGCAGAGAAAACAAATAAAAGAGAAAAAAATCAGAAGGTTAAGAAGCTAAATAGAAGATGTCAAAGGGCAGCTCTGGAAGACAGAGTATTATCCTGAAATGTGCAAAGAGCTGGAGTCAGAAATTTTGTGATAAGCTTTGAAATCAGTCTAACTTCTGAGACCTCTAAATTTGTTCTTTGTTTTGGCCAAGCTAAATCTTCTGCATGACTTCATAAATATTTTTGTTTTCCAATTGTGGAAAGTTTTAACTTTGGGAAAAAAAATTCCTTTTCATCTGTCACCTTCATTGTCATGTTGTTGTTGTATAGAATTAAGTGAGAACGGACCCATAGCTGACCCTCCAGCAGGTTTTCAGAGGCAGTTAATCACATGGGAGGAGATTGCCAATTTTTCTCCCATGGAGCAGCTGGGGGATTCAAACTGCATGTCTTTGATATTGCAGTTTTGTCCCTTTCTTTTCTGTAGCATCTAGAGAAGCATGGGGCATACTTCATATGGATTTGCTGTACTATTTTATCAAACAAAGGTTAAACCTCTCTGGCAGTAGGAATGCACCAATGCTCCTTGGAGGAAGATGGTTGGTCTCCTCCCATGGAAATTATAGATTAAAAACATAATTGCTAACTATGAATCAGTTCCTAAATGACTGCAATGAGTAGCATGTGTGGTTCTTTTCTCACTTGCATTGCGAAATTTTTGTGTTTTATGACTTCTTTTTTAAAAAAATATATTTTTATAATCATTTCCCATTTTTCTTTAAAATAAGCTTTCTCTTGAAACATTTAGCATTGCTAATTGGTTTTATTGTTTGTTTCTATTTCATTAATTTGCACATTTATATTTATTCCTTCTTTCTTTTTATGCTATTTATACATTTAATTTGGTTTTGTGTACTCTAATTTAGAAAGCATTTCTGTTTTTTTCTAGTATGTTGTTGTTCTTCTTGGTTGCATAGCCCTGGTGTGTCCACTTGCCATACAGAGGTAGCTTGTGGTTGCTGTGAAATTGAACACTATGGCACTGATGTATCAAATGTGATAATGGTTACCCATAGCGAACAGTGTTTGGTGAAGCTCCCCAATTAAAACAAGCCTGGAAGCAGGAGTGGCAATCACTTCCATAATAGCTTGCCTCCGGAAACCCTATGAACCTGGAGAAAGGATGAAAGTCACACAAGTGTTCAGGACTTTTGTTCCTAGGGTCCCTATGGGTTGCCTAAAACTTAACAGCACTTAACAACAACAACAACAACATGTTATATGCTGTCAAGTCGATTACAACTTATAGCGATCGTATGAAAAATGGCTCTGAAACTTGCCTAATCCTCTTGAGTTAGCATCTCAGTCTCTGACACCGCTGATCTCGTTGCCACAATCACTGTGTTAATCCATTTCATCTAGGGCCTTCCTCTCCTGAGCTAATTCTTCACCCTTCCAAGCTTCATGCCTTTTCCAAGGTCTAGTCCCTCCTGGCAATATGCCCAAAGTGAGATAGAGTTTCAGTATATTTTTCTAGTGTAAGTACTAGAGTAAAATTCATCGTGGATTTTCTGCTTGTGATAGAACATATGTGATCACTCTGTTAGAAAGAATAACTCTTATTTTAAATTACAGACCACTCATCTTTTCTGAGCACTTATTTGATAAATAAGTAGCCATATTTTAAATTTAATCTTGCATGATCTTACATGTTCTTAAATGTGTGTGCGTGTGTGTGTGTGTGTGTGTGTGTGTGTGAGTGTATGCTTTAAATCACTGACACCACAGATGAAATAGTGAATAAAATTCCTTTAAGGCTCTTTAAGGTAGTAGACATTGTTAATACTTCATGACTGATTAATAAAAGAACATTCTGTTTCCCAATGTTTCCATTAAATGTTGAAGCTATAAAAACTCAAATTTCCCCAGAACTTGCCAGGCTGTAGATGTACATAAATGACTCAAAATTTCTATATCTGCTCTTTCAGCTTATGTGGAACCTCTAGATCCTTAAAAAAATTTTCCTACAATATTTCTGGGAATCTCCAAAGAAGATTATTCATTGCACTTATTTTGAGAAAAATCACTGTCTGTGTTATGTTTGTTGTTGCTGTGTACCACCAAGACAGAACCAACTCATAGCTGATTCCCCTTAGGTTTTCAGGGGCAGTGAATGTACAAGGAGGAGATCACCTTTCTTTCTTCTGTGGATCATCTGGTAGATTCGAACTGCAAACTTTTAGGTGGGCAACACCACTCCTTATCATTAAGCCATTAGAGATCAAATCACTTTCTATAGCCTTTAGATTATGACTCCTATCCTCTGTTCACTAATAAGGTTTTCACTGAGCAATTATGTCAGAAAGAGTGTTAATCTTTCTCCGTAGACTCTCTTAGTCTGGAAGTTCCACCGAAACCTCTTCACCATGAGTGACTGTGTTGTATTTTGAATACTAGTGATATCAATTTCAGTGTTACAGTAATACACAAGCCTCCCCAGTTTCCAAATTGTTAAGATATGGTGGAGGTACTAAGTCATGTTTGGCAAGAAATTTGGAAGAGAGCTATCTGGTCATATGCCTAGAAGAGACACAAATCTGTGCCTATTTCCAAGAAAAGTGATCCAAAGAATGTGGGCATTATAGAACAATATCATTAATATCACATGAAAATGCAATCTTGTTAAAAATAATTAAAAAAAATAGGAACAGTACATCAACCAGGAACAGATAGTCAAGTTTGATTCACAATAGGATATAGAACAAGAGATACTATGGCTGATATTAGATGAAATTTTTTTTTCTGATAAGAAAACACTAGAAAGAGAGGTTATTCTGAGAGATGTGGTTATATGAAGGCTCATTGACAAGCTCTGATATACAGAGGACATAATTTTGCTTGTTGAATGCAAAGAGAGCTTGAGACATCTAATGACTGAGGTCAAAGCCCAGAGTCTTCAATATGGGTTACATCTCTACATAAAGAAAAAAATTATAATAAATGCACTAGTAAGCAACATCAAAATAATAATGAATAATAATAATAATGAAGAAAAGACTTGAGTACAATGCATTGTTATATTGTTTGAGTCTACAATCAATGCTTATGGAAGCAACAGTGAGGCGGTAAAATAATGTCCTGGGCAAATATGCTGCAAGTGACTTTTTAAAGCACTAAGAGTAATGATGTCTCTTGCAGGACTGCAGTATGATTTCCTTTATATGTATATGAAAGTTGTACAATGAATAAGAAAGATAAAATAGGTGTTGAGGTCTTTGAATTGTGATATTAGTCAAGAATATTTAATATACTCCAGAATTCCATGCAGCTAAACAAATGTGTCTTGGAAGAATAACTTCCAGAATACTCTTAAAGTAAAAATGGTACAACTGCATCCTACTTGGAACACATTGTCAGAAGCAGCAGGCATTTAGACAATTGTCATTATGTTTGATAAAGTAAAGATTGAGTGAAAAAGATGAGACAAATTGACAGAGTGACTTAAACTGTGGATTCAAACACCTAAACTATTGTGAATACTGTGCAGGTATAAGCAGTATTTAATCCTGTTGTGCATAGAGCCAATATGAGTTACAACTAAAACCATGTCACCTAATAACATCAACAATTATATCTCAATTATTGATATGTGTGTTGCTAGATCTGCTGTTAATAGTCCAGAAGAGGAATACTACTGCATGCTCATTTATCATACAAATCAAGCTAACAAAAATGTTTTATGGATCAATTAAAAATTAAAATTTAGGGAAATCTGAAATATAGACTAAAATATAGAATTTTCAGACTCCTTTTATTATTGTGGAACAAACTGTCAGAATTAGAGTTGAAAACCAGCCCTTATTTGTTTCCTCACATCAAACAATTATTTCTCATCCCTTGTGTTTATCCTGTTCTGGTGAGGATCCCCTCATGTATGTGATTATGAACTTCTCTTAGCTTTGCTCACGTTCTATTTTTGATATTCATATTTTACAGTCGAGATGACAGATCTCAGAAGAGATCAGTAAACATCATAGAGATAGGCTCATGGTCCCTTGGGTCCCGAATAGCCAGAGTGTCTGGAAACAGAAATGCAGACTCCAAGATAGCAAGCCTACTTAGCTTTAAGAGTTATCTACCCCATGAAGAGGGTCAGTATAAGAGATACAATTGTAATCCTTAGAGGAGGGCTCTCTTTGTTTCTTTTGATACCAGTAGGAAAAAATATTGTCTGCTTTAGTAATAGTCCTTTTGATAGTCTTTTTTCAAAAACAAGCTGAAACAAACTTTTTCTAAAATAATATATCTTACTATCTTTCTAAGAAAATACAATATTTTACTTTCTATCTCATTGGCATATAGCTTGAAAGGTGTTTGTTTGTAACCAATAAAATGCATTAATAAATAGAGCAAAAGCTTAAAAATACATGAATTGCAGCATACTTTCCTCTACCTCATAATAAGCAAAGACCCTGAGTTGAAGCTGCTTCATCCAGTTCAAGCCTAGAGTTAAGGGGGCATTATGCAAAGACTCACGTTATACCACAAGACTGAGCTAGAAAGAGGGAAAAACAGCTATTAAGTAATAAAAAATGTAAAGCTCGAAAAGCCTTTGTTGTTGTTTGGGATTGTTACCACATTATAAGTAAATACTTTCTAACTGATCAAAAATTAATGCTCACAGGTTTTGAATTTAATATAAATTAAGGCAATTAATCCTCTCATCAACGAGGGCAAAATCACTTATTTCTCAGTGCAGAATTATTTGTACTGCAGTGTGTCCTGAAATATTTCCCTAGTGGTGTTGGCTTTACCTCCTTGACTCAATGAGGCTTACATACAAGCCAAGAGGCTAGTAGAACATAAATAACAGACATTTAAATGTTATTGTGCTTATACACCTGCTAAAGTGAACAACTTTAGGGAAAATGTTGTTTTCTTCCAGATAATTTCATTTTGGATTGAGACCAAGCCTAGAAAGTTAATCTGAAAGGGATCTCTTTGTGGAAATGATATAAGTGAAAATAACATAGTGTGATATATACTTTCATGAATATCATACGTTTTTGGTGGTTTTTTTTTTTTTTTCCTGAAAACACTATAATAAGAGGGGAAACAAAGTTAATGATTTTTCCAGGTAGACATATTTACTTCTGAATAGCAGTACACATAATTACTCTAAAGAAAAGTTAGTGCCTGGCTTTGTAACCAAAAAATATCAAATTGCTTTGCTGTTAGTTGCCATACAGTCACTTCTGACTTATCAAACCCCAAATCAAGATTATGACCTTTTAAAAGCGAATAACCAGGTGAGCCTTTCGAAGTGCCCTTAGGTAGATTGAGGGGTATGTTGAAAATATTTCCTTCCATTACTGATCTTTTTTTGCACTAAGTGAAAAAGCCATGAGCAAGGCCTGACAGAAGTCAAAGGGAAGGAGGTTCTTCTATCTGAAGAAAGATGGTGGAGAAGCAGCAATGATTTCTGTCAGTTTGAGGACTAAGGTGCTAACCCTCTAATTATCAAGAATGATGTTTTTCTCCAAGAACGGATACATCCTACTAATATGTCCAATATTGATGAGATGAAAACACATCACTCTTCACTCCTAAGAGCATTCTGATTGTACTTTTTCTAAGACTGACCTGTTTGTTGCTTTAGTAGTCCACAGTAGTTAAATTTTCTTTGGCACTACCACAATCAAAGCCATCAATTCTTCCTTATTCATTGTTCAACTTTCACATGCATATGTTGTTGTAGTTGTTGTTATATACTCTCAAGTTGCCTGTGACTCATAGAGACCCAGTGTACAGCAACTCTGGTCCCTGCTCTATCTTGAGCCAATTTAATTGTCTACAACATAGCTACCCTATTACCCCAGTAACTGAGTCAATCCATTTCATCCAGAATCTTCCTCTTTTGTGCTGTCCCTCCACCATTCAGAGAATGATGTCCCTCTTTAAAGACTGGTCGCTCTTGGCAGCATGCCCAAAGTAAGTCAGATGGAGCTTTAAAATCCTTGCTTCCAAGGAGCAGCCTGGTTTCACACACTCCAGGACTGATTTGTTTGTTCTCTTAGTGGTTTTTTTAAATACTCTTCTCGAGCACCACTGCTCAGAGGCACTGATTGATGCTGGAAATATCGAGTTGGGTTAGCACAGCATAATATTAAGTGTGACATATTTACTCTTTAACACTTTAAAACAATACTTTCAAGCAGATTTGATCAAAACAATAGAGATGGTATTAAAAATTAGGATATGTCTTTTTATTAATATTTTAATTTTCTAAAGTTAGTCCTATTTTGTATTTTTTTAATAAAGAAGAAACTACTGTTAGCGATTCTGATTTATGGCTACTCCATGGGTATCAAAGCAGACCTATGCCCCACAAGGTTTTAATCACTGGTTTTTCAAAGATAGTAGGGATTCTCTTCCCAAGTGGTTTGACATGGACTCAAAATTCATATCTTTAAGTTGGCAGCCAAACATGTTACCTGTTTGCACCATGTTGTTGTTTTGTACCATTGAGTCAAAATGGACCCATAGCTGACCCTCCAGAGGGTTTTCAGAGGTTGTTAACCACACAGGAGGAGACTATCCATCCTTTTCCCCCTGAATTTTTGATGGCCTTGAACTGCATGCCTTCAGGATTGCAGCACAGCTTCTTCCCAGTAGGCCATCAGAGCTCCTTTGTACCATAGAAACCAACCAAAAAAACAAAACAACATCAAAAACCAAAACAAAAATAGCACATTTGTGGAAGTAAACATTTCCATAGTAGTTCATCTAAATTGATTAGAGGAAGGTGTATTTCCTTACATTATTTCATTGGTTACCAACATTACCATTTACATGGTTCATGTAATGTTACCCATTACAAACAATACATCTGGAATGCTCAAGTATTCACTTTTCAATATTTATATTACTATTTTCTGTAGAAAAACTAATGTATATATTCCACTTTATGATAATTATACCAAAACTTCTTTCATCTTAGTGTTAGTTAATTATTTAAAAATGGAAACATTATTGTACTACTATGCCCATAAATATTAATATATTTAATATTTTATAGGTAAAAATTACTATTTTTACTATTATATCTTCTTAATTTTCATCAATACTCTAATTTTTTCTCAAATATTTGAAATAAAACAGTGTTATGTAGAAATTATGGAATTTATGCTGCTTTCAGTTTAATCACAATAATAATAAAGGAAGTAATTTTTCTTATTTTGACAATAAGTTGTAATTCTTCACAGTCTAATAAGTATGTATTCATTACTAAATTATCAGTGTATTTGAGTTTTGTATGTTTTAAATCATTTTTAAATCAAAAAGGTGTGTTTAAAAGATGATGTAAACCAAATGCATCTGGCCACATTATCTTCAACTTCTTTGAACCAAAACCAACTTTTGAAATGTAATCTTTTTTTTTTTTTGGTAAAGGTTATGAATAGGAGAAAATAGCAGACTATATTATACTTTCATGGCCACCATTGTTTCCTCTGGCACACGTGACAATAAGAGGGGAAGTTCACAGTACATAAAGCAAATTATGAAAGGAAATACAAAGAGTGGTTTCCACAGCCTCACTGTAATGCAATGAATGAAACAGGAAGCACAATGGAATATGATTATTTGACTATATATACATTTGAGAGTTAACATGTGACATCACTATCAGGTTCCCTTGATAATGATTACAAATTGGTTCCTAGCCATTTTCAAGTTTCATGTAACAAAAACAAAACAAACAAAATTGCTAGTCTCTATGAAGTACTTTTCAAATAATGGATAAAGGGTTTTTTTTCCTTCTACTATTAAATAAATAGCATTCATTTGAGATACCGCAGGTGCTACAAAATTCCTATTATTTTTCTCCTGATAATAGACAATTACTGTGTAATTACTAATATTATTGTAAAAAAGCAAAGATTCTCACCACTGGACCAATTAGCAGCATTATGATAGACAGTGAAGAGATTGAGATTGTTAACAACTTTAGTTTGCTTGGTTCCACAATCAACACTCTTGGTACCAGCAGCCAGGAAATCAAAAGATTAATTACATTGGGAAACTCTGCTGTCAGAGACATCTCCAGAGTACTGAAGAGCAACAATGTCAGTCTGGAGACTAAGGTGAGACTGATCTACTAGGCCATGGTCTTCACAATTATGTGCTATTCATCAGAAAGCTGGATAATGACTAGAGATAATAGAATAATTGATGCCTTTAAGTTGTGGTGCTGGAGAAGAGTATCGAATACACCACGGACTGCTAAGAGAACAAACAGGTTCTCCCGAGAGCAGATAGAACCGGGCTGCTCCTTGGAGGCAAGGATTCTGAAGCTCTGTCTAAGATACTTTGGGCATGTTGCAAGGAGGGACCAGTCCTTGGAGAGGAAAATTATGCTTGTGAGGGTGAAGGGACAGCACAGGAAGGGAAGACCCTCCATGAGATGGATTGACTCGGTGACTGGAGTAATGAGTGTAGGTGGGGCAGAAGTGAGCTAAGGACAGAGCAGGGTTTAGAGCTGTTGTGCATAGATCATTATGAGTCACAAGTGACTTGACAGCATATAACAACAACAACAATAGATTTGATTCTCATTTAAATACAAAGCCTAAATAAATCATCTCTCATCTAATCTATTTGTGTTAGTTGCTTATTGTATAATGGGAAAGCTGAGAAAAATAATGAAATTGCTTATGCAATGATTTCTATAAAGTCCCTGAATGGGAGAAATGGTTTATATTTTACTAATGTCCTAATGATTCCCTTCTAATATATGGAGAAAGATCATACTGTTGATGATGTCATCTTGCTTAGATCCATGATCCTTGGTATCAACAGTGAAACAATCAAAAGACTTGTATAAGATATGTCTTTACATGTATAATACATACATAAGACAGTATCATAGAACATGTAGGAGGATCCAGCAGGGGGCAGAGGGGAGCAGAGGAGTGAGGATGAGCAGGGGATGGAATGAGGGCAGTTAATCATAGAATCACAAAATTTGATATGTAGGGGGAAGGATAGGTAAAGTAAATGGGAGAGATCTGGTGTGAAAAACAATGTATACAAACTTTGTAAGTAAACCAGTATAAAATAATAGTTTTATTGGGGGGGGGCGGGGAAAGACATGCTGTAGTGGGAAAATCTGCTGTCAATGCCCAAAGTGCAACGATGTCAGTTTAAAGGCTAAGGTGCTTCTGATCGAAGTCATGGTCTTTTCAATCACTTGCTCTGCATCTGAAAGTTGGACAGAAGAATAATGTGTTTGAGTTGTGATGTTAGAGAAGAGCGTTAAATATCCCATGGGTTTTCAAAAGAACAAACTATGTCCTTGAGAAAGTGAAAACAGATGGCTCCTTGGAGGCAAAGATAGTGAAACTCTGTTTTACTTAATTCAGGCATGTTGGTAGAAGGGCTGGCCTAGTCTTTGGGAAATGACATTAGTCTTGGAAAGGTGGAGTGGCAGTAAAAGACAGGGTCAGTAAAAGTCAAGATGGTTAGACAAGATGAATTTAACAATGAGGATAGTAAAGGTTAAGGAAAGATTAAAATCTTTTGTTCATAAGGTCGCTATAAATTGTAGTCAACTATATGACACCTAAAAACAATTGCTGATTATTCAAATCTACCCACTGAGGCTATAAATTAAAGGCCTGGAAATCTTTTATAAGTTTTTCAGTTCCTTTTTGTAACATGAAAGTTTCTGTGAATCCGAATCGCCTTAACAACTATTTAAAAATTATTTTCATAGTGACAAAATAAAGGAAACATATGTTGTTGTTGTTGTTACTGTTATGTGCGATCCGATGCACAATAGCTCTGAACCATTTTCTATCCTAAGCCAATCTTGTAGTCTCTGACATACCTGCTTCTAATACTCCAGTCACTGTTTCAATCCATCTCATCCAGCCTCTTCCTCTCCTGTGTTGTCTTTCCACTCTTCCAAGCTTGACCGCCTTCTCCAAAGACTTGTCCCACTGACAACATGCCCAAAATATATGAGATGGACCTTCAAAATCCTTGCCTCCAGAGAGCAAATTGGTGTAACTCTCTCCAGGACAGACCTGCTTGTTCTCTTGGAAGTCCATGGTATGTGCAATATTCTTCTCTGGCTCCACAACTCAAAGACATCAATTCTTCTTCTATTATCCTTAATCATTGTCCAGCTCTTTGATACATAGAAAGTAATAACCCTCCCCCCCCAAGTTAACATTTTTAAAAATATTTGTTCATTGCTGCACAATTACCTACCTCCCCACATCTGTCCTCTTTGCAGTGACATATCTCTTACTCTGAGCTGTTTTTTTACATATAATGTCTAATCATATATTCCTTTTAGACAGTTTTTTCCTTTCATCTGTTCAAATGCAATGGTCATTATCTATCCACTCTTATCCTCTTCTCCTTCCAACTCGCCACGTTAGACCTGCTTTATAACAGTGGCATTATACAGTATTTGGTCTTTTGTAACTGAGATTCCCCATGTTGTATAATGTTTTAAAAGTTCATTGTTTTCAATGCTGTTTAGTATTCTATTGTATGAATATGCCATAGTTTTCTATTCACTTATTTGTTGATGGGCACTTGGGTTGTTTCTATATCTTTGCTATTGTAAATAAAGTAGCAACAAATATGGATGTACATGTATCTGTTTGGGTGACAGTTATAATATTTTAGGGTATAATCCTAGTAGTGGATTTGCTGCATCAAATGGTAATTCTATTCCCAACTTTTTGAGAAAGGTCAAACCTCTAGTGGATTTCCAGAGCTTGTGAATTGCATGAGAGAAAATAGCTATCTATAGCTATAGTAATAATGTTGTTATTGTTGTTAGATACCATCAAATCAAGTAAAACTCATAGTGAACCTATGAACAAAAAATCTGGACCCTGGCCTATCCTATGCATTCTCACACTTGCTGACTCACAAGAGCCAACTGAGGCAGTCACCATGTCAATTCACCTGGTCGAGGATCTTCCTCTATTTTGCTGACCCTCTACCCTTCCATGAATCATGTTCCTCTCCAAAGAATAACCCCTTCTAATAATATGCCCAAAGTATGTGAGGTAAAATCTCATCATTCTTGCCTTCAAAGAAACTCTGGCTTTGCCATCTCCAAGACATATTTGTTTGTTATTTTGCTTGTCCAGGTGATGTTCAGTGCTCTGCTCCAACACCTCAGTTCAAAGGCAACAGTTCTTCTTTTGTCACCCTTATTCATTGTCCAGCTCTCAGATGCATAGCAAGTGATTGGAAAAGCTATGGTCTCAATCATATGTACCTTAAGTCCTCAAAGTGACATCATTACTCGTCAATGATTTGGAGAGGTCCCTAACTATAGATTTTCTCAGTGCAATGTGTCTCTATATTTCCTGACTTATAATATTAAGGGTGTTATTTGTGAATCAAAGTAAAAAGTTGTTGACAATTTTAATCTCTTCTCCATCCATCATGACGCTGCCTATTGGTTCAGTGGTCTTTGTTTTCTTGACACTGAAATTCAATCCATACTGGAGGCCACAATACTTGATCTTCTGCAATAAGTGCTTCAAGTCCTCCTCACTTTCAGCAACAAAGTTATGTCATCTGCATAACACAGGTTATTGATGAATTATCTCTCCAATCCTGATGCCACACTACTCTTCATAGAGTCCAACTTCTTGAATAATTTGCTTAACATACAGATTAAATAGGTATGGAAAGAGAATACAACCCTGACACATCCCTTTCTTAATTTTAAATCATGCCGTGTTTCCTTGCTCTGTTTGTACAACAGCCTTATGAGCCAGACATAAGTTTCACATGAGCACAATTAAGTGCTCTGGGATTCCCATTTTTCTCAATGTCAGCCACAACTTGTTATGGTCCACACAGTCAATTGCCTTTGGATAGTCAACAAAGCAGAAATAGACATTCTTCTTTTATTCTTACTTACAGATCTGTCTTACATCAGCAATGATATCCCTGGTGCCACGACCTCTTCTAAATCCTGTTTGAATTCCTGGCAGTTGACTATCTATGTACTTTTCTAGTCATTTTGAATGATTTTCAGCAGTATTTTGCTTACATGTGATATTTGTGATACTCTTCGATAGTTCCCACATTCTGTTGCATCACATTTCTTGAGACTGGGAATATGAATCTCTTTCAATTAATTGGCCAGCTAGCTGTCCTTCAAATTGCCTGGCATGGACAGGTGAGTGCATGGTTGCATCTGTTAATTGAAACAAGTCGGTTGATATCCCATTGATTCCTGTGGACTTATTTTCATTTTCATCCGCTTCAATTTAAACTTGCATGTGAGGAATTGAGAAGGCGAGGCAGGTTTGAGGGTTCTGGGCACTTGTGGTGTTCTTTTGCCCCACGTGGGGGTTGGCAGAGTGGACTTGCCAGATGAGCTGGAGGTCTGGGGCAAGGAGTTTGCCATCATTTGGGTGTGTTGGGCTGGTTAGACACTACAGAGCCCTCGGGAGGCAGTCTTTCATTGTTTTTGTTCAGACATTCCTCTTGGTCGTATAGCCCTGGCGTACAAGTTGTGGTACAGCGGTAATTTGCATTTGCTATGAGGCTGAACACTGTGACACTGATGTGACAAATGCGTTAATGGTTGGCTACCCAATGCGGACAGAGAGTGGGGTGGAGCTCTCCGAATAAAACAAGCTTGGAAGGAGGAGTGGCATCCACTTCTATTATAGCTTGGCTTCGGAAACCCTATGAACCTAGAGAGAGGATGAAAGACACCCAAGCATTGAGGACTCTCCTTCATAGGGTCACTATGGGTCATCTGTGACTTGATGGCACTTAACAACAACAACAATGAGGAATTGATGATCTGACCCACAGTCGCCTAGTTTTAACTGCCAATACTGAGATTCTCCAATAATTTCTTCCAAAAATGGAATCAATCTGATTTCTATGCAGCCCATCAGGTGAGATCCATATGTAAAGTTGTTATTTGTGTCTTTTAGAAAAGGTATTTGCAATATACTGACTCTAATTTACTGATTGTCCATCAAATTTGTACTTACATTAGGCCTACTGGAACTCTAAATGGAATATGAAGTTCTTCCTTCTCATTAAAAAAAAAGTTTGAAATATTTGTCTTCTAGCTACATTGTTTTTGTTCTTAGATGCCATCGAGTTGCCTGAGATTCATAGCAACCCTAGGTACATTAGCTCTGAAAGCGGCCCCATCCTCCACCAATCTCATCGTACCTGACATAGACCTAATCCATTGCTCTAATCACTGAGTCAATCATCTCATCCTAGGTCTTCCTCTCCTGTGCTGCCCATCTACCATTCCAAGTCCTTCTCCAAGGACTGATCCCTCTTGGCCATGTGCCCAAAGTGTGTGAGATGGAGTCTCAAAATCCTTACTCTTAGGGAACAGATTGCTTTTACCCTCTCCAAGACAAACCTGACTGTTCTTCTGGCAGTCCACTGTATGTTTAACACTCTTCTCTACTTATTGCCCAGCTCTCTGATGCATAGCAAGTAATTGCAAAGACCATTGCCTAGATCAGGCACACCTTAATCTCCAGACTGACATCATTGGCCTTCAGTACTCCAGATAGGTCCTTGACAGTGTACTTTCCCAATGCAATTTGCTTTTTGATTTCTTGACTGCTGGTGCCAAGAACATTGATTGTGGAATCAAGCAAGCAGAATCTATTAACAATTTCAATCTCTTTTCTGTCTATCATAAAGCTGTCAGTAGGCCCAGTGGTGATAATCTTTTATTGATGTTGAGCTTCAATAAATAATTGAAGCTGCAGTCCTTGATTATCTGTAGCAAACTCTTCATGCCCTCTTCAGTTTGAGCAAGCAAGGTAGTGTGATCTGAGTTAAACAGGTTGTTGATGAATCTTCCTCCAATTCTGATGCTACATTCCTCCTCATAAAGTCCAGTTTTTTGAATGATATGTTCTGCATGTAGATTGAAAAGGTATGGAAATGGGATAAATTCCCTTTGAATTGAGCTGTGGGAGAAGAGTGCTGAAGATTCCACGGGCTGCCAAAAGAACAAACTGATATGTGTTGAAGAAGGGATACCCAGAGTACTCTTTGGTTGATAAGACTTTGTCTCACATACTTTGAACATATTGCTTGGAGAGGTCATTTCTTAGAGAGAGACATAATGTTTGAGAGAGTAGAGGGGCAGTGAGGGAAAGAAAGACCCTCAACCAGAAGGGTTGACCTGGTGACTATGACAATGGGCTTAAGTTTGTCAGTTATTGTGAGGATGGCATGGGATAGAATCACTGTGAGTCATACTCAATTACTTCTAACAATAGTAACAAATATATTGTAGCTGTTCAGTAAATAAAAGGAAAAGCAATATAAGATCTACTAGCAAATTATCTTCAAAGTTGATTCCACTGATTTGCCTAAATAGATAAGACTCATATTTATCTCTTCATTTCTTGTCCTGATGTCTTCACACTTCAGTCAGGAAAGTTAACCTGCCTAGTTAAACATAAGGATTTTAGGTGCCTTAGTACTAAGGTGTTGTGCTGCCAACTAAAAGTCACAAGTTTCAAATTGATCAGCTGTTTTGAGATAAAAAGATGGGCCTCATATGATTTACTTCTGAACTTCTGAAAATCCCCTGGAGAGTCAGCTTTAAATCGGTTCTGACTTGATGTTACACAACAAGTTAATTATGCATTGTTGTTGTTGAGTATCATAGAGTTGGAATCAACCCATAGATAATCCGTCAGTGGATTTTTGGAGGCTGTTAATCTCACGGGAGGAGAATGCTTATTATCCAATTTAAAGTTAAAGGCATATAAGTAACTATACCCCTGTATGAGGGCTGACAGACAAACTCAACACTTTATTCAGGGTAGTATATTCCTTAGAGAAAATTTGAACAGGAAACTGAAAATTTGTCTTAAATTTAAGAATCCTTAGTGATACCTGATTTAAAACACTTGAGCCTTGGTTCTCAAGATAATACTGAAGTCAGTGCCCTGATTTAAGTTATCTTAGAAGTTATTACTGAAGTAATCCTTGAGGAAACCAAGATCTAGACTCTACGGAGTTGTGTAACATATGATGTCATCACTTTGAATTAAACCTTGAATATACACTTGATTGGTTTACCATACAAAAAGTTTAGTCTAAACTTACATGTAATATTACATTTTTAAACCATATATATAAAAATAAATAGTAAAAAACCACTCTGAAAAAAATTTTTAACAAAATCACTCTGTTCCTAGACAAATGACATTTCAGGATACGAATATGCCTTTACAACATGTTAATTTTGTTTTCTTTATATAAGTGTGTGTGACGAAATTGCATATATATTTTTATTATTGGTATTATTATTTGTTAGTGTGATTAGAGAGAAAGTTACACATAAAGGTAAAGATTATATCCTGATTATAGGCAAACATTATTTAGAGCTACAGTGAAATAAATCTGAGTGTAACTGAAAGACTATCTTTTAGATATTTATAAAGTAGGCTAGTGTCCATGTAAAAAAGTATGTTGTACTTTAAAAATGTTTTTGTGTATGATGTGTAGGAAGGCATATAATGATGAATGTTTCTTTTGGCTTTTAGGTGAGATCGAAAGAGCACTATTGCCAAGAATAATTCTCAGAAATGTGAGCATTAGTCACTGCATAAAAAAAAACCAAAAAACAAAAAACAAAAAACAACAACAACAAACCAACAACAACAAAAAATGCCGTAAAATTCACTTAAGAAGGACATAGACTTTATGAGCTTTTCCAATCAAGTGTTAAAAAGACAAGCTGGCTACAAAGTTACTTTTTATCTTTTTCAATACATCTGAAAAATATTTAAAGACATCAATTTACTGTGTCAACATAACTTTCTCTTGTAGAAACTTTCTTTCTTGTCCACTTATGCAGTGGGTTGTGTTTAATTAGTAGATTTGCTATAACTTTTTCAATCCTAGTCTTTAACTGACATTCAAAAGTAAAGAAGCTCACTGCTGTCGAGTCTGTTCTAATTCACAGTGATCTTCCATGAGTTTCTGAGGCTGTAAATTGCATCTGGAGGAGACTGCCCTTTTTTCTTCCACAAAACAGCTCAAACTACAATTGAAGCAAAAGTAATAAATGGTTGTCCATAAATGTTTTTATTTACTCAAACCAGAAGAGGATGTAATGAGGAATATAGTCAGTTTTTCTTCCTTTCTATAGGCTAGACATCATATAATTGGAGAAATCTGCCTATGAGCTATACACATGGAACACCAAAATTTGGAAAGTTTATTTATTTCCATATGATTTTGGCTCTATTTTTTGTTGTTGCTGTTGTTACAATCCTTTATTTTGCTACTTAATTATTGGCTTATTATGTAATTTTATGGCCCATAAAATTCTGTTGAATAAAAGTCTGTGAAGTAGGAACTCTAAGAACTTAAAAGGATGCACAAATCTTAAATCTCCTTTAAAATTAGCAGAAAAAAATATGGTGTGAATGTGTAGGAAACAGCATAGAATGACAATTAGCACACAACTTATAGGATGAAACTTTAAATATTACCCCTTGCAGAGGGAACTGGTAGGTTGATTTTTGTTTGACATGACCTTCATTCCCCATACCTTAAAATGTGCTATTATTGATTGTATGTTAACCAATATGTCCTGATGGAGAAATATTTTGAGATTCCACTGGGAGTGAAAAACTAGAAAGAAAATATTGAAATATAAGTTTCTAATATTGTAGCTGATGTTAGATGGATCTTAGCTGAAAGCAGGGGATACCAGAAGAAGGTCTATATGTGTTTCATTGATTATGCAAAGACGTTTGACTGTGTGGATCGTAACAAACTGTGGCTGACTCTGAAAAGAATAGGAATCCCAGAACACTTGATTGTTCTAATGCGAAACCTATACTTGGACCAAGAGGCAGTCATCAGAACAGAGCAGGGTAACACTGTATGGTTCAAAATTGGGAAGGGTGTACGCCAAAATTGTACTATCTCCACACCTTTTCAACCTGTATGCAGAACAGATTATCCGAAAGGCTGGGCTCTATCAGGAGAAGTATGGCGTCAGGATTGGTGGAAGATCTATTAACAATCTGCGTTATGCAGGTGACACAACCCTGCTTGCTGAAACTGAGGAGGACCTGAGAAGCTTGCTGCAGAGAGTCAAGGACTGCAGCCTTCAGTATGGATTGAAGCTCAATGTCAAGAAGACAAAGATTCTCACCACTGGACCAATTGGCAGCATTAGGATGGATGGTGAAGAAACTGAGATTGTTAACAACTTTAGTCTGCTTGGGTCCACAGTTAACACTCTTGACACCAGGAGCCAGGAAATAAAAAAATGTATTGCCATGGGAAAGTCTGCTGTTAGGGACCTCTCCAGGGTACTGAAGAGCAATGGTGTCACTCTGGAGACTAAGGTGCATCTGATACAGGCTATGGTCTTTGCAATCACTTGTTATGCATCAGAGATTTGGACAATGACTAAGGAGGATAGAAGGAGAATTGATGCCTTTGATCTGTGGTGTTGGAGAAGAGTATTGAATGTACCCTGGACTGCCAAGAAAACAAACAGATTCATCCAGGAGAGGGTTAAACCAGGCTGCTCCTTGGAGACAAGGATTCTGAGGCTTTGTCTGACATACTTTGGACAAGTTGTAAGGAGGGAGAGGTCCTTGGAGAGGGACATCATGCTTGGGAGGGTGGAGGGACTGAGCAGAAGGGGAAGATTTTCTATGAGGTGGATCGATTCAGTGACTGGGGTAATCGAGATGGGTGTGTCAGAGCAAGGCAGTGAGATTGGCACAGGATAGAGCAGGTTTTAGGGCTGTTGTACATAGGGTTGCTGTGAGTCATAAGTGACTCAACGGCACGTAACAACAATAACAACAACAATATAAAGTTTAGTGAAGAATCAAAACCAGATGAAAACATGGTTAGATAAGTAGTAAATTAGAACCAAGTTTTTTAAAAAAATCTCAAAAATTTACTCTAAACATGTTACTGGGAAAGAGAACATTTGGAACAACAGCTAACCTCACTGCTTTCATAAATGAAAAGAATTGGATGTTGATTTACAATAGAACGTCATTGGTCAACATTAGTTTCAGATCAAGATAACTTAAAAAAAATTAAATAAAAAAAAAAGATGCTCATGTCTCAATTCACTCCCAGAGATTCTGATTTAGACTGTCTGGATAACCTGCCTTATTCATATTTACAGAATTTCCCTTATGATTTCAATGGCTGACCAAAGTTAGAATGATTAAGTGTACGGTTGAAGGTAAGGGAAAGCAATAGAATTGACAATAGTAATATTAAGATTAGGAAGACAATAGAACAAATATCTTAGCACATTATTTGCCCCACAAAATTCCGAGGAAAAGTTGAGTTAAATCTATGATTTAGACTTCTATTCACGCTATGAAACCAAAGTGAATCAATAGTCATCAAGTTGAATCAGTCTCAAAGCAAGCCTCTGTAGAGTTTCCAAGGCTACAGTTCTTAATGGATACACATTGCTCTTATATCTCCCATGAAGTGTCTGGCTGATACTAATGACTAGTCTTTCTGTTAGGAACCCAACACATAATATACTATGCCATTAGGCTTCTTACTCAGATTCTGTGTCATTTTCTTATAGGATATGACCACTCTACACAGTCAGTGGTCAAGCCAAAGTTAAAAATATTAATTAATGATGTTCTATAGCTGGTGGTATAGCACTGGTCTGTGCATTGCTATACAGAGGTAACTCGTGGTTGCTGTGATGCTGAACACTGGGACACTGATGTGCCAAACATTGTAATGGTGGACAGTGTTTGCTGGAGCTATCCAACTAAAACAATCCTGGAAGCAGGAGTGGCATCCACTTCCAAAATGGCTTGCTTCTGTAAACTATTTACGAATAGTGCTCAGGCCTTTCATTCTTAGGGTCGCTATGAATCATCTGCGATTCGATGGCAGCTAACAACAACAACAACAATAACATTCTATAGCTAGGTTGCATGATTGATGTTGTTACATAGGAAATATGATGGTCTTATGACTTTAGCCTGCTGGAGAAAATTCTCCTCTCAGTTGGGTACCCTTCAGAGAAATTATTTTTCTGACAGAAAGACTAAAATATTTTACTCATTATTGTAGGGTAGGCAGAACACAACAGATGTGACACTAGTGTTTTCAATTACACAATAGAATATTTAGTCAATGTTGAAATTCTAATAACAAAACAAGCTACTTTCGGTATGTAAGTTTAAATATTTAAGATATTAGAAAAAGATATAAAAACATTATTATTTAACTGTTTTTGACTTGTTTTACTCATTTGCTCATGTTTGTCAGAGAGAACAGGGCTCTGTTTAGGTGAGGAAAATAGTACATAGAGACTCAGTGCCATAGAGAGAGAGCCAGAGAGAGTGAAAATAGCACAGCCTTTCACTGTCCCAGAGTAAAAAGCAGATAAAGAGGTCATAGCCCAACCCCGAGGTGCCTCTACAGCCACACCAACAGCAAGAGGTTATTTTGTTACTGATGCACAGACTCACAGTTATGGCACCAAAATGGGAGTATTAAGGAAAGAGGATGGAGAGTAGGGGAAGCAAGAAATATTACCTAATGCAAACTCAGGTTTTAGCCAAGCAGTCCCAAAGCATAGCTCCTCAGTTAGTCTAGGCTCTGGTTTTAGTTCAGCAGTCAAATCCAAATCATCCAGCAAGGTTTGCCTCAGAGCAGTTCTAAGTAAGATTCTCTCCTTCAAAGATCCAGCAAGAATAGTCAAACCTTTAACCACAGCCAGCACAAATGCAAGAAGTCTCAGGTCGCATCTTGCCACCATTTATCCACAGAAATACCACTGTCTCCCCATCACTAGAGTCTCATTCTTACTAGGGTCTTGCCACCATTAGCCTTGCTTGCCTCAATTCTTGCCTCAAGTCTTTCTAGCCTCAAATCCTGCTGCTCAGCGTGGGAAGCTTTACAGGATCATTATTTGCAAACCATGCTGATATGGAAGACTGTATGTCTGCAGTTAAGGAAGCTGGAGACCAGAGCCAGCTAACTAATGGCTAACAAAAAAGCCAACTTTCACGCTAACACCACAGACTCCATATAGCTTTTAATGTGGTAATTCAGAAATAGACGACTAGGACTTTTTAGCAGAAAGCATGTTACTGTTTATAATAATAATAAATTCTTTTTGAGATATTGTTATGCTAAAAGCACATCAAAAGTTATGTTAAAATAGTTCATGTTTATCAGAACTTCAGGAAATTTTGGTGGCCTAGTAGGAAAGGAGTTGCACTGCCAGTCTAAAAATAGGTGTATCAAATCCACCAGCTGCTCTGTAGGAAAAAATGATTGGCATTTTCCTTTTATGCAATTTATAGCCTTTATAAACCTTTGGAGGGTCACTTATGAGTTGGTTCTGACTTCTTGGCACATAACAACACTAACATCAAAATTTTACTTTCAATTGGGTGTCAGCTTTGGATTTTTGTTTTTATTAATTTAGTTACTGAATGTGATCAGAATACAATCCACAGTTGGTCAGTTGAGAGATATTCAGTGGCAAAATAAAGGTTGGAAACACACAATGACAGAGGATAAACCTAGTTCCTGAAACAGTAATTAATGCGAATATTGCATAGTCCAAGTTTGCTAATAACAACCTCAAACAGACTACTATTAACATGACTTAGAAAGTGATTTTTTAAATAATTACTCAGAGACTACGAATCTTGACAGTTTCTTATAAAGCATGACATAATGAAGAAACCACTAGATGCAGACTATGTGTGAGACCAAAATACACAAAAAAGGGACCTCAGACAAGGATAAGCAAAGGGGGCAAAATTCAATGGGAAGAGGAAGAAGCATACACAACAGAATGCGTAAATCTATGGTGAGAAATAAAAATCAGAGAACACCTGTTGCCTCCACTGAGAAACTGATTGAAATATACATGAGGGATATTCCTAGAGTGAAAGAATTGCTCTACATTTTGACTAGGATATGGACAGACTTTAAGGGTATACATAATTGGTAAAACTCATTGAAACAGATTTGTTAATTCCACAACAAAAGGTATGACTTAAACACACACACACACGCGCACACACACACACACACCTCACCTAAATTTTCTTTGTTGTTGTGTACCATCAAGTCAGACTGACCCACAGCTGACCCTCTGGTGGGTTTTCAGAGGCAGATAATTACACAAGAGGAGACTGCCCATCTTTTCTCTTACAGAGGAGCTGGCAGATTTAGTGAATTAAATTTTAAAGTTAGAAACATTTCTAGTGACTTTTATATGCACCTTTTCAGGTTTGTTCTAGCTGTCATTTGCGTGGATGGGTTTGACTAAGATACAAAGAACATTTTTCACATTGTGATGAAGTTATACTGAGAAAAATCACACATATATTATTGTTGCTGTTGTCAGGTTCGTTGAATCAGTTCTGGCTCACATCAGAACAAACAAGGCATAGTCCTGGACTGTAGTTAAAATCATCACTGAACTAGAGTCCATCTTTGAGCCAGTGAGTTGATTCATCTTAATGCACCTTATTAATGATCTTTCTCTTTTTTGCTGACCTTCGGTTTTATTAAGCTTACTGTCATTCCTGATAAAGTGTGCAAATTTTGTGAGACAAAGTGTCACCAGATTTGTCTCTATGGAGTCTGAGGGGGAAGGGATCTTGAAAATGAAGAAATGGATTGAATTCTAAAAGATGGAATTCATTTAGAAGAAATTAACTCTGGAAACAGGAGGGAAAGAAGACCTTCTATAAATCTATTTACAGTAATTTGTAGGAATTGAAAAAATCTGTCTACTTTGAGTAAACAGAGTGACATGATTGTCAGAGAAGTTAAAGAAATAGTAGCTTGTGATAATTAAGGAGGACAAGTAAATATTTCTCTGTGGCAGTCTTCAAGATGGATCGAAGCTCAACGTCAAGATAACCAAGATTTTCAACACCAGGCCAATTGCCTGCATCATGATAGATGGAGACAAGGTTGAGCTTGTTAACCATTTCAGCTTGCTTTGGTTTACAGACAACACTCTTGACACCAAGAGTCAGGAAATCAGAAGATGGATTGAATTAAGAAAGTCGGCAATCAGGAAGAGTATCAACACTCTCCAGAGTGTAGAAGAGCAACAAAGTCAGTCTAGAGATTGTTGTGCCTGATTCAAGCCATGATTTTTGCAGTTACTTGGTATTCATCAGAGAGTTGTACAATGACTAAGAATGATAGAAGAAGAATCAATGACTTTGAGTTGTGGTACTGGAGAAAAATATTGGAAATACCATGGACTTCCAAAAGAACAGACAGGTCTGTCCTAGAGAAGGTGAAACCAAGCTACTTCTTGGAGGCAAGAATTCTAAAGCTCCATCTCACATATTTTTGCATGTTGCCAGGAGGAGACCATCTTTGTAGGATTTCAAGCTTGGAAGGGTGAAGGTTTAAAGTAGGAGAGAAAGACCCTAGATGAGATGGAGTGACATGGTAACTGGGATACTGGGATTAGATATATCAGGGCAAATGAGATTGGCTCAAGATAGGGTAGGGTTCAGAGTTATTGTACACATGTTTGTTTGCTATGAGTTGCAAGTGTACATAACAGCAACAACAACAACAGTAAATTTCTCTCCCTTCCTGGAGCTCTGGTGTCTTAATGGGTAAGGATTTATGCTGCTAACCTAAAGTCACATGGTTTGAATCCACCAGCTTTTCCAAGGGAGGAAGGTGGGTCCATCTCCTCTTATGTAATTAAGGGGGCTGGTGGTAATAAGCTGTATTGCAATCCCAAAGGTATGGAGTTTGAACCCACTAGTTTCTCTGTCTAAGGAAGATGGGCAATCTTCCTGTGCCATTGCTACCTCTCAAGACCCATTAGCACATCAGCCATAAATTGCTTCTGACTCAACAACACAGAACAACCACCACCTGCCCAAGTGTCTAATCAATTGAGATGAACACAGAAGCAGACAGATGTAGTGGACTCATTCTCACCTGAGTTCCACAACTATATTGTGGGATTTATTCAGGTGTATGGTGAAATGCTTTTCTGACTCTAGAAATTATACATATTTACTTATAAAATTGGAGAAATCTGGGAGAAGAACCACAGATCTCTTCAACTGATACTTTTATTCCTAAGTGTACCCTGGTAGAAAGCAAAAGAGACCACACATTCTCTGTGTAAGAGGATAATCTTACACAGAAGGGGACAAGTGAAGAATGTCCTATTCTCTCGAATCCATTAATAAAATTACTCTCCACCACTAAGATATGACGTAAAAGAAGAGATAGATAGAACAGAGTGACATGCAAGTGAGCGCTCTTCTATTTTGATAAGAACATCAGGATTAGGGATGGAGTGTTTCTACCTAACACAGAGCTACATTATTAATGAAAGAGAATCAAGGAAAGCTGTGAATCCAGATACTGCAAATCCCTCCAGCAATCTACTAAATAAATATCTCTTGGTATATCTTCATAGGAATTTGAAGTTATTTTTCATCGTGAATGTGTAGATTTTACCTTTAAAAGGGAAATTTTGACAGTAAAATTAATGTAGACAGATATAACTTAATTTCTGAATTAAAAAGTTTGAGATGAGTCTCTGGGGCAAAAATTGATTGAAAATAAAAGATAAAGATTAACATGGAAAAGTGCAATGCAATTGAAAAGAATCATTAGGTCATAAAGAACAACATATTATGTAAGTAAAATGGCAGCCTCTGAAGAGCTGGGCTTCTTTGAATGAAGGTTTATAATAAAATAGTTGTTTTTTTTTTCCTAGTTGTATAATATTGGGACTACTGCATAGTTTCACTAGTACGCTAGTTATGTTTGCCTCCTCCCAGAAGAAAGTCTTCTACCCTAATTAGAATTATACCTTCAATAACCCAACTGGACACATACTTTAAATGAAAAATAGTAAGACTTTAGTTGCCCTATTGTGATAATAAATATACTACTTTGAAAATATCATTAGCCTGTGAGGTCAAGAATAGTGCTACAATTTGTACATAGAATAAGCAACCATTAACAAAAGGAAATTGTCAATATGTCAGGATATAAATTCATGCTTTAAACATACACAAGACAAACAAAGCTATTACAGATGAGGCATATGGCACACAGTTTCTTCTTAGTATATTTTATTTTATTGTGTATTTAAAGAAGTCTTAAAAATGAATCTGGATCTTAATCTCACAAGGTTTTCTTTCTATGAATGAGAAAACAATCTGCAAAAAGGAAAGGAAGATTGCAGAGAATATATTTATTGAAATCTGTTTTTAGCTTAAGGAAGATGTGAAGGGATATATTTAAAACCCATCTACTTCTTACAGCAGAGCATTTACCTCATCTCTCCCAACTTACTGAATTGATGCTCAGCTCTTAGACAATTATTTTCTTTTCTTCTGTGGTGCAACGATTTAATGTGTTCTTTCCTTCCATAGCCTTCTTTTGTGACGAAATATTTATTGTTAAGGAGATATGATTACAGTCATATCATAGTGTTGTTGTGTACCATAGAGTCAGAACAGACCCATTGCTGACCCTCAGTGCATTTTCAGAGGCAGTTATTTGCACAGGAGGAGATTGTTTTGTCTCTCAAGGAATGGCTGGTGGCCTTGAACCCTGTGCCTTTGCAATTGCAGTGCACCTTCTTGCTGCTAGGCCTCCAGAGTTCGCTCTTATGCTAGAGTTCTACATAAGGGCAGGGAAGCTCAATGCTAACTTTCTTGGAACATTTGCTATCCTGAGACACAACATCCAGCCATTTGCTAGCCATTCACTTTGATTTGGCTATGTGGATGGGAGGAAATATATAAATAGAGTACCTATGCACAAAGGAATTGGTTAATCTCACCATTAAATTGAGCATATCTAGCAGCAGAATGAGAAAATCTTAACAGTATTAAAGAAGACAGAAGAGAATTCAACCTGTTCTTTGTGGCCAGCTAGTTCTTGCAGCAGCCAGACCATGGCTTATGGAAACACCAGCCATAATACCAAAGTGCAAAGAACTAGAGGCCTGGCATGAGACAGAAGTGACCTTGGGACTGCTATGCCACAGAACCAGAGCTAAGAATCTTTGGCCCAAGTTTGTTGGAAGACTGAGGGCTGGTGGGGGGTACCCATAATTGTCAGGAGCTCTGGTGGCTTAGTTGTAAGAAGCTTATCTGCAATCTCAAAAGCTTGAGATTCAAATCCACTATTAGCTACACAGGAGAAAGGTGGGCATTCTCCTCCCTTGTGAGTAACTGCCTCTGTAATCCAGCTGGAGCATCAGCTATTGATCTGTTCTCACTCAAAGGCACACAACAACAAGAGTCTAAAGCTGTGAGGCTGAAGGCTGATGTGCTTATGTGTACATTTTGGAAGCTATCCTTACCAAGAGAATTTTTGTTTTCTTCTTTGTTGTTTGGATGTGATCTATTTTGAAGGCTTTGATCTTCTGAGGGAAGCATTTTAAGTTCTTCTTGCTTTTAGCAAACAAAGTTGTGTCACCTAACCATTACAAGAAGACCAAGAAAGAACAAGTGGTAATAAAGGATGTATTTCAAGCTGCACTGAAGGTATTGTAAAAAAAAAATTCTCCCAGGATTTGATAGTGTTCCTACTCACATATTTCAATAAACAGAAGCAGCCCTAGATGTGATCACAAAACTGTGACAAGATATCTTGAAGAAAGCTACTTATACAACTTACTGGAAGAGATCCATATTTTTTTTTTCTATTCCCAAAAAATGTAATCAAAGAGAAAATGGAAGTTATTGAACAACAGTAAAGTTTTGGGTTGTCTAAACAGAACAAGGAAACATTGCATGGTTTAAAGTCAAGAAACATGAGCATTAAGGCTGTATTTCTCCCGCCCCCCATCAAGAAAAATGCAAATCAGGATCAGAGTGAAAATTAAAGATATGGTTAATGTTCTGAAATATTTTATGTGTTTGGACAACAAATTTCATAATTAACTATTAGACTTCTACAGTAAAAAAATTGATCATGTTTTTCTCCTTAATGCTTTTAAATGATCCAAGAAGTATTAAAGGAAGATGGAAGGAATATGTGGAGTCATTGTACCAGAGGAACTGGCTGGCACAGAAGAATTTCATGAAATAACATATGAGCAAGAGCCTGTGGAAGGAGGAAGTTCAAGTTGTTCTGAAAGAATTGGCAAATAGCAAGGTTCCAGGAGCTGATGGCATACCAATTGACATATTTCAATAAACAGACGCTGAATGTGCTCACTAAATTGTGGCAAGAAATCTGGAGGACAGCCACCTGGCCAACTGACTGGAAGAGTTTGATTTTGTTCCTATTCCAAAGAAAGGTGACCCAACAGAGCACGGAAATTATAGGACGATATCATTAATATCACATGTAATCAAGATTCTGCTGAAAATGATTCAAAAACGTCTGGAGCAAAATGTCAACAGAGAACTACCAAATGTGCAGGCTGGGTTTAGAAGAGGTTGTGGTACTAGGGATATTATAGCGAATGATAGCTGGATCTTGGCAGAAAGCAGGGAGTACAAGAGGAATGTCTATCTGTGTTTCATTGACAATGCAAAGGCTGTTGATTGTGTGGATCACAACAAGCTGTAGCTGACTCTGAGAAGAATGGGAATTGCACAACACTTGGTTGTGCTTATGTGAAACCTATACTTGGAGTAAGAGGCAGTTGTCAGAACAGAGCACGGAGACACTGCATGGTTCAAAATTGGGAAGGGGGTTCTCCAGGGATGTATTCTGAATACCTTTTCAATCTGTATGCAGAACAGGTCATCTGGGAGGCTGGGCTATACTAGGGAGACTGTGGCATCGGGATTGGTGGAAGAGTCATCAACAATCTACATTATGCAGATGACACAACCCTGCTTGCTGTAACTGAGGAGGACCTGAAGTGCTTGCTGCAGAAGGTCAAGGACTGCAGTCTTCAATACAGATTGAAGCTCAACATCAAGAAAACAAAGATTCTTACCACTGGGCCAATTGGCAGCATCAGTATCGATGGTGAAAAGATTGAGATAGTTAACAGTTTTAGTTTGGTTGGTTCCATAGTCAGCATTCTTGGTAACAGCATCCAGGAAATCAGGAGATGAATTGCATTGGGAAAGTCAGCTGTCAGGGACCTCCCCAGAGTACTGTAGAACAACAACAAGCTGGAGACGAAGGTGTGCCTGATTCAGACTATAGTCTTCACAACTGTGTGCTATGCATCAGAGAGCTGGATAGTAACTACGGATGATAGAAAGAGAATTGATACCTTTCAGCTGTGGTGCTGGAGAAGAGGGTTGAATATACCATGGTCTGCAGGAAAACAAACAGGTTTGTCCTGGAGTGGGTGAAGCTGGGCTACTCCTTGGTGTCAAGCTTCGTCTGACATACTTTGGGTGTGTTGCAAGGAGGCACCAGTCCTTGGAGAAGGACATCATGTTTGGGAGAGTGGAGGGACAGCACAGGAGAGGAAGAACCTCAATGTGGATCGATTCAGTGATTGGGGTAGTGGGAATAAGTGCATCGGAAACAATGAGGTTGGTACAGGATAGAACAGGGCTTAGGGCTCTTGTACATAGTGTTGCTAAGAGTCGCGAGTGACTCAATGGCACACTACAACAGCAACAATATATATTTGAGAGTATTAAATATTAAAAGTGCCATTCTTTTAAAAAATCATCAGCTAGATACTAATAACAAACCTTCATTTAGGGTCACGGAATATGTTTCCAGACATTTACAATCTCATTCTGAGGCTAGGTAGAGAGAAGTGAGGAATAACTCTGAGAAAACTACAGTTTTAAAGGAGAGGAGAAACATTTCTTTCTACAGAAAATAGTTTCCAAAGAAAAGAGGCAAACAGAAACTAAGAGAAACTCCACAGATATCTTAATGCTAGAATTAGGCGCAATTTCTCTTGTTTCTTTACCCACTCTCCTATTTTGATTATAACCTGATTTTAAAAGAAATGTATGCTAAAAAGCAAAAGTCGTACTTTCCTAATTATACAGCTTGGAATAAGCTATTTTAAAGTAAAACTCATGAAAGAAATTGTTTTGTTGTTGCTGTCACTTTGTTTTACTTGCTTACAAAATTGAGCAATTATTTGTTATTAATATTTTTATCATTCAAATACACAGTGTTTCCTGCATGTAGTGTTCCAGTATTTGAATAATATTTCCTTTATTTATATAGTGAGGGTTTTTTCTCTTCCCTTGCAATCATCCTACCAACAATCAGGAAAAACATGTAAGGCAGCTACTTCATTCCTCATGCCCCAACATTGCCCATGTAGATAGCCAATTGCTACTCTGGTGGCTTTGTGGCAAGCAGCTGAGCTGTAATCCCGAGTGCATGTGGTTCGAATCCATCAGCTGCCCCATGCAACAAGGACAATCCTTAACTTTCTCTGAAAACTTACTTGAAGGATCAGTTATGGATCAGTTCGGAATCATTAGTACACCCCCCGCCGCCCCCCAAAACCAGTTCTCTAAGGGAACAAATATGTCCCTTTTTCTGAAAAATCTTCTGTTCAACTTGAAAACTTTGAGCATCTGCAACCATAAGCAATGTCCAATTCAGAGCAAGGCATCAAGTTGCAGCAATCACCATGGATCATCTTCTCTTCATCTGGCTGGCTTCTGGTCAACTCATCCCCAGGCCTCTGTTCAAGTAAGCATCAGCTGCAAACTCAGACGTCCACATGTCACCCTGCATTCCAGACCTCTTGGTCTCCTCACTCAGCCCTAATGACCACATAACACCAAGTAGAGTCAACAGGCCAGGAGTCCTCACGACTCCCTGCTCCTAAAGCCTACAACCTTTCTCTGCTCATTCACACACGTGTGCATGCTAAGGGACAGCACTGAAGGAACATATCTAGGTCAGCCTATTTTCTCTGTAGCTGTATTCCTCCCCCTTCCACTCCTTTGGATCTATATAATCAATATTAGTGAAAGTATGCCAACCTCAAGTCTTGGAGGTGGGAGCAACCAGGTGTCAAGTCTACTCTGCATCATAAGCCAAACAATTTATTCAGTTATAAAAAGGCAGTTTCTTCCTTTCCTTTTTCCCCCCTTCTCTTCTTTCATGTTTGCCCTTATTTCTAATGTGAATCTCTCCAATAAACAGTCATTGTGAGAAATTGACCAATTACTTTTGCTTTGTGAACACATACTGCAAAGTCTTGAAATAATGAAATATATTTTAAAAAGTTATTGCCTTTTATTTTAATTTTCAAACAGACAATATAATTTGAAAGCAATCTAAAGGTCAGTTCCCTTTCACATGTTCATTTAGTACATGATGGTGCATTTAAACTATATTATTTCCGAGACCTCTTAATCCCATGACTAGTTTTGGGCTTTCTGACTAATAGGAATAATTGGTTTGACTTATTTGTACCATCATACTACTAAAAGGTATGTTAATATGTTTCTTCTTTACTTGTGCATTCCAGATTGAACCTGTTCAGTTACCTAACATTTTCTTAAATCACCCTTTAGTCTAGGCCTTTATCAATTTATTATCTACACCATTATATAGGCTCAATTGTGGGATAAAAAGTGTGGGAAACTTTTACCTTTGATATGTTTCTTTGAACATTTGCTTTAGTATTATGAAGATGTTTGTTCATAAGAATAATATTTATCCTATTTATGTCAATTCCTTCTTGTTTAATGATGATTCTTCTGTAGTAATTAAATATCTCATTATTGTTCCCGTGAGAACAATTTCTACAATTCTCATGCTTATAATTTTGATCTCTTCCCTTTTTTAAACTGGAGATCACAGAACAGTTAATTTCTTTCTACATTGTCCTTGCTATTTTCCTTCTTTCCTCAATAACAAATACAGTTTAGGATATTCTGTCCCATTTTAATCTTACTAGATTTATTAAACATAGCCACACTTTATTGACTAAACATAATCTGACTTACAACTAATAGACAATTTTAATTTCTTTCTTTCAAGTTTAGTCCATCAGGAAACTTTTGTTTAGCTACAGTGACTCTATATGCATACATATATATTTAAAATGCCTAGAGAAATTTTTGTGCAAATTATCTACAAAAATTCACTGTGTTAAAAATAAATACCATATTTGTGCCATGCTTGAAACTGTTTTTAATTCAAATGACTAAATTTAGTATATAAAGATTTTACCTTTTAAATTAGAGAAAAATTGTTATCTTGAGAAATTTGTGTTTCTACATATACATATACATATATATATATCCATATGTGTATATACATGAAGAAAAAAAATAATACCGTTTATAGAATCTTGTCAAAGCTCATTCAGAATTGGCCAATTTAGCAGTTACTGTTACTTATATGTAATTCATTCTCTGCATTTTCCTACTCTGTATCTGTCAACTTTCATTTCATTTGCAAGATCTTATTGTCTTCTTCAACATCAGAAAACATAAATCATAAAATATTACCTTATTATTTTTTATAAGCATCTAGATATTTGAATTATTTACACTGGTATCATGAATTTATAAATTGATTTATTCAACAAACACTTACTGGACACTAGTCATGTCCCAGAAACTGTTCTAAGTTAGCAAAGTGACTCCCTGATGGCTATACCTCATAGTCCCCGGCCAGATTTGCTGTTTTTCTTAATTTTGAGGAAGGATTCCTTGCCTCTTCTGTCAGGTGACCTCGCTCTTTACTCATTGACTGCAATCACACCAAATATTCTGTTAATATGAGTTTTAATGAAGGCTAGAGAGAAGTTTCTTGCCACCTATAATTTTCTCTACTTCCCTCAAGCAGAGCAGTTAGTCATCATTGAACTGCACTATTTATAACTTTTTTCTCATTACCATTTTCACCGAGGCAATGGAATCATCTAACCATTACATGAATAATTTGAAGTTGGTTAAACCAAGAATAACTAAGAAAATGAAGAGAAGATGAATTTATATCTTCCTGTTTTCCTACTAATTTGAATTCAAAGGAAAGAAAAGAATTGAATAGAATAGTACTTTGGTGAACCTCAGCATTTATTTTCACCTTCCTGACAAAGATGGGGGGGAAAAATAATCGATAAATTACCTTTCACTTTTTTCTTTGTAGAAATAAAATCTAAATAAGTAAAACAAAAACACCCAACTCTCTCTTTATTTTAATATATGAAATTATTTTAAATTGCATAAGAATATGTGCTACTGTACTATTTCTACAGATATTAGAAAGTTACAAATAAAAGTCAGAAGAAGAAACTTTTTAAAGATTTTCAACAAAATTGTGAATAATTTTCTACAGGTTTATGAACAATGGGCACGGATTCCTGGTGCTACAGTGGTTAAGCACTGTGGCACTAACGCTAACTGTGAGGTTGACTGCTGGAACCCATGCAACAGCTCTGCTGGAAAAAAGACTTGACAATCTGCTCCTGTAAAGATGACAGCCAAAAATCTCTATGAAGAAACTCTACTCCATCCTAGGGCCACCAGGAGTTAAAATCAACCTCAAAGGACTTAATGACAAAAACCCACCATAATGATGAATGGTGTGGCCACCAAATTCCAGAATGGATGGAGTACACTTTGGAAACCAGTGTAGGTTTTCAGTCTGCACAAATGTGGGCGATTTCAGCTCACATTCAGAATCACATTGAAAACACTACATAAATCACTGATGAAATTCCATTACTTGTGAAAATTAACAGCTAAACAGACTCATAGGAAAGCGAAGCACTTTAAATTTATGCTGAGACTTTTCTTAGAAAATACTATATGCTTTCTGGCCAAAGATCAGCAAAAATATCTTCCTTACGATAATAAAGTTTGCTCTAAGCTTGTGACATGTACCAACTCATTTGTTCTAAAATTCTAAGCAAATGCAGATGCCTAAGAAAAGGGGAAACCCATACACAATAGATGAGAATTTTAATTAGAATCCAAGTCATCACAGTATAAGAGATATCCTAATCCTTTGAGCAAGGTGTTAATTGTTAATCTCATTTTTCCTGTCTAGTAGCCTTGTATAACACTCTGTTTATAATAGGCTTCCTGTGGTAAAAAAATGGACTACTAAACCTCAATACATGTTTTTCAGTAATCATTTTAGTGGCCATGGGCTCTTATAATAGTGGCTAATCTCCATAACATTATCATTAGTGAATGAGGGTAACTAAAATTATAGAGACCCTTCTCTCTAATTATAGACTCTGAATTGCAAATCCATTCTTTAATCAACTGTAAATGCATTGTAAAGGGAATTGTAAGTTCTTTCCAGGGAGCAATATGCATTCAAGCTAGTGGAGTAGAACAGAACAATGTAATGTGTTTGGGGAATAATAACTGTATTCCTCATAGAGCCTATATTGCAATATGGATACTTGCAAAAGATATTGTCACAGTAACTCATAGGTTCTAGTTTTCCAGCATCATTAAAATTGTGTGGCATTGACATTTTACCTATTCAGAATTCTCAAGACAAGTATACCTCAGAGATACTATAGGATCAGCTTCTGACCACCACAGTAATATGAGTCAGACAGTATTTTTTTTCTTTTCTGATACATCTACAACCTACCTTTATATAATATGGTATTTTATTCAGAGTACAATAGCATTATAAAAGAAATGTTTTAAACACTGCACTAATTTATAAAAAGTAACATTGAAACAGGAAGTGCCTACTGTTGGTAAAATGCCACTGACATACTTGCTGGACTTAGGGTTGCCACAAAACTTCAACTGGTTAAAAAAATCCACAGTTACTGTGAAGTACAATTAAGGAAAACATAATAATATGAAGTATGCTGTGTTAACTAAGTAGAATATTTCTAAAATATCTGATTTATCAATTATTTGTTAATTTTTCTGGAGTTTTTAACAGTCTAGAAAGAAAACTATTCCTTAAAAACCAGAAATGTGTGTACTCAATACAATTCTATATGTCTTATTGATTGAACATAATATACAAACTGGAGTACATAAGTTTTAGATTTTGGAAGTAAAGGTAATCACTTAACTTCAGTCAAATGATGAGATATGTGAGGTTATTATTCTCAAAAATATTATTAACTAAGTTAAAAGAATTATAACTATAAACGAGTTTATCTGCTATTATTTCTGATGTTAAGAGTGAGAAAATATATACCACAGGATAATTTTTTTGTTAGAATGTAAGCAGTTTTACTCAGTTACTTTTTATTGACAAAGGATATAAAGGCAAATAATTAGAAATCCTAAGAATATTAAAGAAGTGCCTCCACAGACTTTCTCAAGTATATATTTTCATCTTACTAGATAATTTTCTCTTAATGTATTCATTTGTGAAAATAAACAAAATCCTCCTTGATGTCATGTTTTCCCTTACCAAGCAAGATCAAGTTGTACATGAAATGATCTACTGAGAAATTAGTTGGGTTTTGTTTGTGTTAAAATTTATCTGGATGCTCAAGTAATGGAATTTTTCAGATCAGTGTTTTTCCTTAAATTTTCTTTACACATTTTCTCTTAACATCTGTGAAATTTAAAGAAAGATCATCTAATTTCAACCTGTGTTTGTGTTATAGTTGCTTTTTCCTACTTTGGAAGAAAACTATATTTTTTATCCACTTATATTGTATTCAAAGGTATAAGCTTTAACACATTAGTTATTGTGTGTTAACTGAAAATAAAACTCAGTTTCTTAAGTTTTCTTTTATATTATTTTCTGTTCATCTGTTTAGATATTCAATTAAAATAAATAATCAGAATTAAAGCAATCTCTTTTTCTCCTCTTAGGTCTAATACAACAGAGAACAATGACATTCAATATTAATAAACTTTTATGTTTAGCTTTTAGTGGTAAAGTAGAATAATACCTTGTCAGTTTCCCGGAAAATGGAGTTCATTTGTTATAATGACGTTCTTCTCTTTGCTTTAATATTACTGTGCTTTCTACAACCATTTCCCTATACTTGAATTATTACTGCAAGCTACAAAGGTTAACATTAAATATATTAACTTTTTAATGTTATTCAGCTTTTTCAACCATTAGTCTTCTTTAACCGACTGCCATTATTTACATAATTATTTCGTCAATCCAGCCACAGCTTTTTACCTTCACGGTGTAACACAATGAGTCTACATATTTCATTCGGCACAGGAAAGGCAAAGAGTTAGGTGAACAGCATAAATGGTGTCTATTCATAAGGTTGACCTGAAACAAATCTGCAGGTTGTAGGGAATTCGCTTTAAATACCCAAGCGGGAACATGAGGTTGGAAGCTCAGAGTTTTCAGGTATTTAGTATAGATGTTGTGTTTGGGGAAATATCTGCGGTCAATAGAAGATGTTAATATGGAAATAAACCCACTTTTCCTACAATAGGAATTTATTCTTCCATGTAAGGGTGTACTATTTGTTTCTCTTAAACACTTCAAGCTTTGGCGTTGACCTTCATTTTAGTCTTTTCTGGATCTTCCCACGTGGCTCTTACTCACTCTTGCTTACTAAATATAACTGGTCACATTGGGCTTTAGCGAGGTGGCTTATATCCATCCGGTTGGTGCCTTCTTGACATCATTAAATCACCTCTATGTTTTTGGTTATTACCTTCTGAGATTTAGCTGTTCATGGGTCAAAGGGCCACTCTGACAATGCCCTGTGATATCACATATTTCTAACTTAATAGTTTGAAAAGGCAGATTTAGAGAAGATTTTAAAAGCTTAGTTTCACTCTTTCATTTCTCATAGAGGTACCACAATAACAAAGGCATTGATTCAAGTTTCAGACCCTACTGCCAATAGAAACCATTAGGAACATGCTGAGTGTCTTGGGCCTGTCTATTCCTAGTCTAAAATTTCCAACTACAGATTCCCAAACTTGATCAAAGTATGAGCGAACATGTTAGATTTTTCACTTTCCCTGTCTCCCCTTTTCACACAAACTTAAAATTTTAATGAAAAAAAATTCATCTTCAGCAGAAATACACAACTGTGAAACACAATATAATCAGTCATCAAAATGTGCCTTTATTAAGCCAGAATTCTGATTTTAATCATGAATTCTTTCAACACTCATCACTTTTCCTTTCTTCTCTGAAATATTTTATTCTACAACAAAAATTTAAAGAGATCTCCTGTGACTAATTTTTAAGTTGGTAATATTTCTATTATCTAACAAACCAAATAAGTTAGAGATTTCTTACTTGCAATTCCTATGTGAGTCTTATTTTAAGAGTATTTTTCATAATTATGAAATATGTCTATTATATGAAAATGAGTATAGATTGTGTTATTATTGCCATTCTATTGTTTCTCTATTTTTTACATTAATTTTGGAGAAGAGTATTTACTTTAGAATGAGAATCAAGGAAACAATGCAATTCTCTTTTAAAACACATGACAAAATTCCATTACCCTTCAGCTCCGATCTATTCAGCCTCAACTTTGTTTTTTAACAACTTTTTCTTTAAAGCAATGTCTCTGGCTTCTACGTCTTTTACAGTCTTCCCTCCCCCTCATAGTTGTCCATGATCTTTTATTTACTCTTTTTGAACTGATTCCGACTACTTCTCATGTCTCATGAACTAATTAGAAAAATAAGAAATCCCTTGGTAAGAGAAAAAGAAAGAATAATGTTTTGCAAAAGAGAACCTATCCATAATGCAAATATTATTCCGTTTTTAAAATAACATTTAAAATGCTTTCAAAGGAGCGTTAATATACATTATCTTACTGAATCCTCACAACAGTTGCATGGAAGGTTTAGGCATGCTGGTTATTCCCCATTTGCCTTCTCCTCAGCCTGTTCTCCATTGTTTTCCTCTGTCTAATATCACATTTTAAGAATTTGAATTTCTCTGGTCTTCCTTGACAGTTTTTAGGTTGGGTTCCATCTGTGATTTGCACTAGAAGGAAAACTAAGAAGCCTTGGAAGAGGCCAGGGTTTAGGTGTATGTATCTAATATTGCCTGTTCGTCTAAACAATGCTCCCAGGGACAGTCTGTCCTTCTTATGGCCAGTCTCAGTGACTTCTCTTTTTCACTGATTTTCCTCCTTCTTCTAAAGTTCTTGAATTGATAACAACTTTTTGCTGGTACTATTTTCTGGGGCCCACACTAGTCCTTAAAGTCTCCTTATGCTTATAAGAAGTACTCTTATTAATATATAAGAAGTACTCTTATTAATATCTTTATTTGGATTATCTAGCATCGATCCAGTTCTCTGCTAATACCTTAACTGCTAAAGCTGTCACACTTTATTAGTCGTGATTTTGTTGATGGGGAAATTGAGTCACAGAAAAGTAAATAAGTGCTTTATCCAAAGGAATATAGAGTACTCAACAAGACACACAAGCCCAATCTCCAGTGGTTACTGTGACTATTAGATCATACCTGATGGGATGCCAATCAGGTGAGACACCATTATTTCTTGTTCACTGAATAAAAATGAAGTATCCCCAGATATGAGAACTATAAGGACTATTATATATTTAACCTTTGTTAATTTGCCTTCCTGTACTGGAGGTAAAGAAGAGTTAAGCACTATGTGGCTTAATTTCTGCCCCAAAGAAGAATCTGTATGGTTTTGGCGGGTGTATGTGAGTATTATGAAGTAGTTGTTATGCAAAAAATTTTGACTTCACTAGCTACTTCTATGGCTAGATATATTTTTCCTTTTTTCCTGATGAGATTTCCCTAAACCTCATAGGTGTATATGAACAGCTCGTAGAAATAGTGAAACTTTGGCTGGGACATTCCTATATCATGACTGAGCATTTCTACAGGCTCAGTTTCCTGAACTACCCCCAAGGCAAACTTCTTTGATCCCTCTAGAGATTTATGAGATAACTAAAGTTCCTTACCACATTCCTTAATGCTTGAACTAGTGAAAGAACTAGATATTCACTCGCCTGTAACTAAGACCATTAACCTGTGTGTCATCAAGATGAAATGGTAGAAACTTTTAAAACTTTTTCATTTACCCTGAAAATATGTTTTTAAATTTATTTTCTTTATCTGTCCCAGATTCTTCTACCTGACTGCAATTTAGGTCCCATATGTCCAGTACTTAAAGGAGCCTTTTATTTCGGGTCCTGCACCATTTTGTCAGTCAGAATTCATCATCCTTTACCTTCTCTCTCCTCATGAAATCAAAAAGCTTAAAGAGAAGTCTTCTCTCCCTGATTTTCTCCCTGAGGCTGCAATTAAAAAAAAAAGTTGGCTCTTATGCAATAATGACTCATGATAAATATGGAAGTTGAAAGTGGTCTGAAAATTTCACCCACCTCCCTTTCCATCGTGTAGGATAATAATATCTTACACATTTTAACCAATACTCTAACCCTAACCCTTGTACCACCAGCAGCCAGGAAATTAAAAGACATATTGTATTGGAAAAGTATGCTGTCAAGGCACTTCTCCAAAGTGCTGAAGAGCAATGATGTCACTTAGAAGACTAAGGTGCCCTTGATCCAAACCATAATCTTTTCAATTACTTACTGTTCATCTGAAAGTGGGAAAAAAGAATAAGGAAGATAGAAGAATAATCAATTCCTTTGACTTTTTGGAGAAAAGTGCTTACTATCCCATGAAATGCCTGAAGGACAAACACATATGTCTTGGAAAATATGTATCCAAAGTGCTTCTTGGAAGCAAGGGTAGTGCAACTTTGTCTTACAAGCTTTAAGCATGTTATTAAGAGAGACTAGTCCTTGAAAAAGGGCACCATGCTTGGAAAGATGGAGGGTCAGAGAAGGATGGAAATTCCACAATGTAATGAATCAACACACTGACTTTAGTTGTGAGTTTGAGTATGTCAGAGATGGTCCGGATGACACACTGTAGCCCAGGGTTCAGACCTGTTGTTCATAGGGTCACCATGAGTCATGGTCAACTCTGTGTCACTTAACAGCAACAACATCCTGAATGACTAAATTTTTTAGCCTTTTACCCTTTCCCATCTACACACTTTCTTTTATGCACTAATCATGTGAGATAGCAGATCCCAAGGGGAGAATGAAATAAAGAAATAAAAAAAAAAATACTGTAACACACTAGAATATCTATATGTATAGATATTTATCTTGGTTTTTTGAGCAAAACTCAGGAAACTGAGATTATTTAAAAAGGTTCTACACAGTATCTGGAGAACCTGGTGTACGACAACCTTGAAAACTGTCACTTTGTTGATTAGTATATCTCAAATGCTAAATACCATTTGTTTTTAAGTTATTTTTCTATTGTAATGAAAGTAAAATTTTACAAAATAAATTGGACTTCTATTCAACCATTTGTTCACCTTTTGTTTTTTGACCTTCATTACAATACTCCCATTGTAACTGCAATTCTTCTAATTTTCTATTAAGCCTTCAATCATACTTCTTCCGGCTTCCTACATGTTATTCTGAACACATTATGCATTTTTGATCTTGTATGGTTGGTTGATCAAAGGAGTGCATATCTCTCTGGTCTTTGGGTCTGTATATTGTTTGGATGAAATCTGAGCATAGGGATGACTGGTAGAATGACTATGGGTCTTGAGAACTCCACAAGTTTCTATCAGACCAGAAAAAGCAAGTAATTTCTATCGTTTTGGATCCTGATTTGTGTTTTTCTTCTAGTATGTCTATTATTCTGTCTAGTGATTCCTTTTAGAATGGCTAACTGTGGTAGACAGGCATTATCTAGTTCTTTTGATGAAGGCAAAGATTTTTTGTTGTTGATTGTTGTCATGTGGAGAACAACTCATAATGAACTTATAACAAAAGGCCTGAAGCCTTTCTATAACTATTGTCATTTATCAAACAAAGTTCATACAGTTTCCAGAAGCATGTTGCGTAGGAAGTGGAAGGTGGTGTCTACAATTTCATCATGTACTGACTTAGCCTGCTGTTTTTACTCATTAGTGTGCATATTTCTTTTTATTTCCTAATAGTTTTCATAGAAAAAAATATCAAGACAAGAAAGGAAGAGCAAAATGTGCTCACATATATATGAATGCACACATACATGTTCACATTATTAACATACATCTGGAGATATATATATCTCATCTATATCTATACCTATCTCTCTCTCTCTCTCTATCTCTATATCATCTATATCTATGTCTAGTCTATGTCTATGTCTATGTCTCTCTCTCTCTCTCTCTCTCTCTATCTCTATCTCTATATCTATCATCTATATCTATATCAATCATCTATTTCTATCTCTATCTCTATATCTCTCTATCTCTATCGCTATCTCTTTCTATATCGTCTGTATCTATATCTATAATCTATATCATCTATATCTATATCTGTAGCTATATCTGTATCTCTATCTGTATCTGCATCTCTATCTCTACCTATATCTATATCTAATCTATATCTATATCTATATCTATATCTATATCATCTATATCTATGTATATATGTAAAATAATTAAAAAATATTTAACTTGTATTTCTCCTGTTGCTAGATAAATGGATGTATGCTATGGCTAATTGTGAGTTTCCAAGTGTATTGGAACATTCTTAATTCCAATTGTTACATTTGTAATCATAAACCAATTAAATGTCCCAGTGAAACTTTTCCTTGTTGCCAATGAATGTCCAGCTGAAAAGAAAACCCTTCTCCCTATCCTCATTCCAATAATAATAACAAAAAAAAATTCTAGAAGTTTCTGACATCAAAGTGCCTATGAAAAATCTGTAGGTTTTCTGGTGTTCATTGTTGTTATGTACCATCAAGTAGGAGCCAACTCAGTGAGCCATCAGAGCTCAAATTGTGCTTCTAGCCAATGTCTCTAGTGGTCCGAATCTCTGCAGGAGGTTGGCAGCCTTCTGTTGTAATTTATAGACTCAGAAACCCAATGTGGGACTGTTGTGGATCAGAACTAATTCAATGGCAGGGAATGAGAGTAAACAATTAGTTTTACTTTAAAATGTATTAATTCATAAACTTATTGCCATCATGTTGGAAGCAACTTAGAGTTAATGTTCCAGTGAGGTTTTTAGAGGCTATAAATCTCAGGAGGAAATTGCCTATTTTTCTCTCAAGAAATGGTGAAGTTAAACAATTTGCCTTCAGGATGGCAATGCAAGTTCCTAGCCACTAGGCTAAGAGTTCCATTCACTTATTTCAAAACAATTTGTTTTGTGACACAAGTAAGATATCAAGTACTTGCTGTATGCCAGAAATACAACTGCGAACAAAAGAAGTATGTAATGGAAACATACTTAGAGAACAACAGCTCAGTCAATTGCACATAATTTACTGTGAAACAGTGGCTAAGGAGACGAAAGTATCAGATTTCAGGAAAATAACTGTACACTACAAGCTTTTCTATTACAATTTTCAGGCAAAAAAAGTCTATAGGAAAGACAAAGACTGTGTCATCAATAGCCTTTTATGAGCACTGAAGAACTCCTTAAAGGACAATTAGCCATTAGTATACTTTTTATCCTACTAGTTTATTTACAAAATTTGAATACAAATTTGAACAAATTCTTTCCGTTTCCCTCTAAACAACCAAAGACATACAATCTTTGAAAATGCTAACCAGCATTTTTGAAAACAAATGCATTTGAAAGAGAAATCACTTAAAATATTTTAAAATGTAATCTAGGGGTTTACCCTGTCTCTTTTGTAAGTCTTCATTTCAGAACTTAGAAAATGTAATATTCTTCAACATAATAATATGCCTAATACATGGAGGTTTTAGTCATTTTACAAAATTATAAATTGGGAAAAAGTGCCTGTACAAAGCACTAGATATTTGCTATGCTTTCAATATTCATTTTACTGCAAGCAATGTTAATTACAAAATAGGTAAAAATCCACTCTTACCAATGAATTGAACGTGACAAATGATCATTAATATAAACAACTTCTTTTTAATAGTGCGATATACTATTTACAATTTTATTTGCTGATTTGTTGCTTAGAAACCCTTTGTTATCAGTAATAGCTTCTGACTATTTTTTAAAATATAAAGTTTTCTTCTAATTGTGGTTTTAATGAATGGTTACAGAGACTTAAATTTTCATTCATTCATTGTTGCACATCTTACCCACTCTCCCTTTCTTCTCCCTCCCCCAGTTCATTTTCTAAATAATCATTTATTGTTGCACAATTACTTCCCTGCTTACACTTGTTGTTTTTGTGTACCATTGAGTTGGAACTGACCCATTGCTGACACTCCAGCTGGTTTTCAGAGGCAGTACATTGCATGGGAAGGGATGATCTATCTTTCTTTCTCAGAGAAGCTGGTATATTCAAACTATATACCTTTTACATTGTAGGTACAATTCCTTAATTCCTTACCAATAAGCCACCAACATTCTCTAGTCTATAAGAATTGTTGACAATTTCATTGTTAGCTGTCATTGATTGATCTCTAACTCATGATGATTCTATGTCAAAGGAATATTATGCTGCCATATCCTTTTCTAACCCAGGATTGATTGTGGATTGGACTATTGCAATTCACAGGGTTTGTAATGGCTGACTTAAAGAGCTAAATCGCCACAGATTTTTTATATACACACAAATAAAAAAAAATTAAATGTCATATTTTTCCAACACAATAATCTCATAATTTATTACATTTCCAAACATATACAAAGCATCACTTTTTCAAAATTCCTTCTTTATGCCAACTTGCTTTTTAAAAGTGTCCTTTGCTAAAAGTCATCCTTACCAGTAAGGAAAAATTAAATGTATGACGTTTTTCTGAAGTCAGAGAGGTGTTGACTTTGCTGTTTTCTTATCTATGTATGTGCATTAGAAGAATTACTTTTGATGTGATGAGGAATTTTGTTATTTACTTTGTTCATTATTTTGGTAAAATAATACATTTAACATTATAAAATTGCTATTTATAAAATAACACTGTCTATTTTGTGATTATTAACTGAAACTAGTGGACATAAGAATGGATTGAGTGAGGCCACTTGAATCATTAGATAAAGCTCAGAATTTTCTTTGGTAGATAAAAAAAAAATGAGTAACTTTCCTAATGCTTTGCTTCTTCACGTCTATCTACCGATCTGTCTACACCCCCAGATGCCTAGAGTGCAAATGTCAGCCAATGGAGGAGAGGAAGGGAAGCTCTGTTTACAGCCATGGCAGGTGAAGGGGTAGGAGCCTGGGGAGTGATGAAAAGTCTTCAGGGCTCAAAACAAGCCCTTGAAAGTCACACATATATTGTGGCCCCAAATCCTTTCAAATTTGAGTGTTTCTCCCATCACTTGACCATTCTTGTTAGTACTGAAACGCTGAGTGAGAATATTATAGTATGGCTTCAATATTTTTGAAATAAACTTTCAATTTACTAAAAATACCATTTGGATGTAAGGAAGTGGATAATTTTGGATGTGACTGTGGTTGCTGGACCTCTAAATTGCTCTGCTCAAATTAAAATCAGTTAGGCCTGGCGACTTTCACAAATGCCTTGCAAGATCTCACAAATGAGCTTCCATAATTTTTTAACTCAAACTGTAAAGCAGAGTAAAAATTCTTTTCCAATTGCCTTTTTGGTTTATCCTCTCATCTCATTTCATTCTTTCCATTAATGCACATTATTCAGACAAATATTCTTATCCCTGCGTCATTTTAACAGAAGATTCAGTGTTTCCTCATATGGATTAAGTCATACTAGAACTTCATCTTTCTCTCTCTTGTTCCTTCCCCCCCCCACAATAAGTGAACAGAACTCACATGTTATTCTATGTGGGAAAAGCAAATGTCTCATTAAAAAGAAAAGACTAATCACTTGATTGTAGCTTCGGTTTTATGCTAAGTCTCAGCTGTGCTAATACAACTGACACTGACAAGCAGCTGGAATGATAATTGGACTAAAAAGTATTTCTCCTAAACCTCTTACTAATGACAGGCTGGCAGAGAGATTGTAGAATTATCACAGTTAACTTTTCCACACATGATAATATACCAATGCAATCAACTGGTATTAACCATCAAAGCTTCCTGACTTTTGAATGTAAATTCTTATGTGTGTATTGGAAATATTTCTTACATGTGAATAGATAAAATAAAAATTATATTTTATTAAAGCAATGCTTAGCACTGTAAAAATTTAATATAGTGGATACAGTATTGTAGAGGCAAAAGTTTAATCTTTAATTTGTCTTGACAATGCTTTCTGGTTTAAATCTTCAGAATTCAATAACCCTGAAACAGATTCATTTGCTGCCCTCATCATTTTAGACAAAAATAATAAGCAATCCCACACATCTTATTTAGATATAACATCTGAACAGAATTACTTTGCACAATAATAATTTTTTAAAAATCTTTTTATTAAAACATGACTGAATTTCAAATAGGAAAAGACTGTACTCTCACAATAGCCTCTTTCTTGCATCTTCTTATTGGTAGGCAATGCTTCAGATTTGGGCTATGTGTTTTCTTTCTCTTCCTGGCGTAGAAGTGAGCACCATAAAACCAGAACATCTCAGGGCCTGAAGTGGACATATGAGTGCTCAGCCTTGATTTTGAAAGATAAATATTTACTCCAATATGGTCGCCTTTGTGACGTTCAAAAGCAAAGAAACAACCTACTACAGAACATGTGCTAGAAGGAGGTTGAGATGGAAAAGAAGTTATTTCAAAGACAAAGAGAACTCTGAGGGGAAGGAAGATAGGTTCTAGGTTGGCTGCCATACTCCAAGTCTCAGAACTTACTCTAAAAAGGAAAGAATCAGACAGATCTCTGAAGTGTTTTACAGCATAGGTTTTAGTAGAGTTCTTCTCCTTGTAAACAGTTCAGGGGAAAGAAGATATCCTTGAAGGTTGTAGTATCTTAGGAGATTAGTGGTTATGGGTTGGACTGCTAGCCCAAAGGTTGAATCCACCAGCAGCTCTATCAATGAAACTATCTTCTTGAGTTAAAATTTGAAGCCTCAGTAATCAAATGGAGGTCTGAAATCCATTTTAGTCACTTTGGGCTTTGATTTTTTATTAAAATAAGAGTGTGACTTTGATTTGTTTTGCTGATGGATACTAAATAGCACAAAATAAAAGGGGAAAGAAAAAGACAGTTTTATTAAGTCTAAAGTTTTTGGTTTTTTTTTTTTCTTTTTAGCACTTCTAAACATTATCTGGATAATGTTGCAAATACAGCTTTAGACTGTGATAATGGAGTGTCTTATCTAGATGGTGTCACTGGGGCCTACTCTGGAGCAACCACAGTGTGAATGTTTTAACCAGTTCTTGCTTATGACATATGTTTCCCAACTGTTATCAAAAGGTCAGATTTTAGAAGATTGCTTTGTCCATAGAACCAGTAAACAGAGCTGAAGTTTATCTGTAACCAAAGTTTCACCTGAAAATAACTGTTATAGAGAAGACATGTCAAAGGTTGTGACTGGTGAACCAAGGTTTCTGATCTTTTAAAATGTCTTAAAAACAAAACAAAACAAAACTCAAAACAAAACGAAACAAAACAACAAACCCCAACTCAAAACCTCAAAGGAAAATTGATATTTTGTAATGTGTAACCATATATGAAATTCAAATTTTATATAATTGGAGCCTAGTCATATGTGTTGTTTCTTTATTGTCTTTATTTCAAGGCTACAGCAACAGAATTGTTTCTACTTTGTAGTAGAGACCCTATGTATGACTTACAAAACTGAAGTTAAGGACTATTGCATCATTTATAGACTCTATTTGTCAATTTCATTTGAGAGAGTACTTGATTGAAGACATATTATGTACAAACATATGGAGGAAAGGATCTTTGATCTCGAGGATTTCAGTGTCATTGAGTCAACGACAGAGGACCATGAATCACTGGATTTTGGGCAAGTATTTAAGAGTATGGGAAGATGGATACTTCAAGTTTAGGAATTGTGACATTCTAGAGAATGAGATATATTTTCAGACCTTAACTTCAAGATTTAGGACTCAAGATTATTCAACACTCTTGAATATGGAAGTTGGTTTTCTTGTTTTGTTTTACCTCATTCCTTAGAAATGACATTTACTCTGTAGGGAATATCCTTATTCATGTCCCTTTTAACACTTTAATATACATCCTGCAATACCACCATCATTGTCTCATTGTCCTCCAGTCAGATTCAACTCACAGCTGACCATCCATTGGGCTTTGGAGGTTGTGAATCACAGGCAAAGAGATTGTCTTTTTCTCTGCAGAACATCTAGTGGATTCGGACCACCAGAGTGCCGCTGCCTTTGACTTAAGCATGCATGCTCTCTGTGGACTATAATAACAAAGGACGTGTAATGTAGGGTGCAAAACATCATTAGGAGCAGTCCATTCTGGGGTGGCCTCCATTCTCTCCTTTTTATTATAAACATGCAAATAATTGAACTTCTTGGACTCTCAATCTTCTCCTCTGTAAAATAGAAATAATGTCACGTTGTAGAGCTGCTATGAGAATTGAGATACTTAAAAGGAGTGTAGATGATGGCATACCAATTGACATATTTCAACAATCAGACACTGGCCTGAATGTGCTCACTAAGTTGTGCCAAGAAATCTGGAGAACAGGCAGCTGGCCCACTGATTGGAAAAGATTGATATTTGTTCCCATTCCAAAGAAAGGTGACCCAACAGAGTGTGAAAATTATCGAACAATATCATTGATATCACATACAAGCAAGATTCTGCTGAAAATTATCCAAAAACGTTTGGAACAATATGCCAACAGAGAACTGCCAGATGTGCAGGCAGGATTTAGAAGAGGTAGTGGTACTAGGGATATTATAGCTAATGTTATATGGATCTTAGCAGAACACAAAGAATATCAGAAGAAAGTCTATCTGTGCTTCATTGACTATGCAAAGGCTTTTGACCAACAAGCTGTGGCTGACTCTGAGAAGAATGGGAATCCCAGAACATTTGATTGTGCTAATGAGAAACTTATACTTGGACCAAGAGGCAGTTGTCATAACAGAGCAAGGAGACACTACATGGTTCAAAATCAAGAAGGGGGGTTCATCAGGGATGTATTCTGTCTCCATACCTTTTCAATCTGTATGCAGAACAGATCATCTGAGACGCTGGGCTATACAAAGAGGCATGTGGCATCAGGATTGGTGGAAGAATCATCAACAACCTGCATTATGCAGATGATACAACTATTCTTGCTGAAACTGAGGAGGACCTGAAGTGCTTGCTGCAGAAGGTCAAGGACTGCAGTCTTGAATATGGATTGAAGCTCAATATCAAGAAAACAAAGATTCTCACCATTGGGCCAATTGGCAGCATCAGTATGGATGGTGAAGAGATTGAGATAGTTAACAGTTTTAGTTTACTTGGCTCCACAGTCAACACTCTTGGTAACAGCAGCCAGTAAATCAAGAGACGAATTGCATTGGGAAAGTTGGAGACTAAGGTGCGCCTGACGCAGGCTATAGTCCTCGCAATTACATGCTATGCATCAGAGAGTTGGACAGTGACTAGGGATGATAGAAAGAGAATTGATGTCTTTGAGCTGTGGTGCTGGAGAAGAGTGTTGGTTATACCATGGACTGCTAGGAGAACAAACAGGTTTGTCCTGGAGAGGGTGAAGCCAGAATGCTCCTTGGAGTCAAGGATTCTGAAGCTTCGTCTGACATATTTTGGGCATGTTGCAAGGAGGGACTGGTCCTTGGAGAGGGACATCATGTTTGGCAGAATGGTGGGGCAGCGAAGGAGAGGAAGACCTTTGATGAGATGGATCGATTCTGTGACTCGAGAGGTAGGGATAAGTGTGTTTGAGATGGCTAGGTTGGCACAACGTATAGAGCTCTTGTACATAGGGTTGCTATGTGTCGCAAGCAACTTGATGGCACATAACAACAACAACTACAAGATGCCTTTTAGAAATTATTTTCTTTCTTATTATTTCTTTGATTCTTGTTATTCTCCTTTATAACCCAGTTTTAAATTCTCTAATCCTACAAGGCAACAAGTCGTTCCCCTTTCTGTGTTTCCATAATTTGCTTCTATTTGTCTTTCTTCCCTTACATTATTTTACTGTATCTTTCTGTGGTGCAGAACCGTCCCCTGAACTTGTAGCCCTCTGAACTGTTAACTCTCCTTTGTGCAGAATCATTTCCGTGGAACTTCTTCCCTTACTTTCTCCCATAACTTATTAAACTACTTGATGCAAAGTGTTTATAGGATAAATGGTTCATGTGAGTATGTGAATTTGTTTTACAAAACACATGTTTATGGGACCTTCTATTTTTCAACTACAAAGTCATTTAACATATGTAAATTAGTTATCAGCTTAATTATATTTATATCACTTAGCTGATATAGAATAAAACTGGTTGATTCATGCAGAATTAGTGCAAAATACAGACATATTTTCTTATTCATTGAAAAATTACATTCTTTTTAGCATGAGAGCCTGTGCTGACTCCCTGAATTGCACTGGAGGAGACTGCTCGTCTTCCTCTTTTGAAGACGCTAATGGATTCTATAGACCCCTGGTCTTTGCATTAGCAGTGCAACACCCTCCAGGCATCGCTATTAACTCTAGCTCTATTTTCAATGCTCTGTCCAATATGCTACCTCACTAGCCACTCACGCTTGTGGCTACTGGCTACCACACTGGATGACTTAATTCTGTAAGATCTGTGGAAACTGTGAAAAGGCATGATTAAATATCCAGCTAAATGCTTTACTCACAGCAGGAATTTAGCAACAACAACAAACCCCTATCATTCCAAGTCATCATCATTTGGAAATAACCCTTTAATCATTGCTAATAATTGTGTATGACTTTTTAAAAAATGGTGTGTAAAGCATGACAGTATATATGTTGATCTTAGTATCCCCTCAATTAGGGACTGTAAAAATGGCTTGCTGATAGGTCAGTACTTTGACCTGCATCTTCCCCTTGTGAAACAACTGATGGCTTTGCTCTGAAGGGAGTCCTTGCTAGTGCGATGGCGCCCGGGCAGCGTGCACGCCTTGTGACTGCCGTTTCCTGGTAGCTGCTGACTCTGCCAAATGAGATGAAGTTGTGCTGAGGCATGTTCCAGTTTGTGATGAATGTGTCTCCGTGCAAGTCCCAATTTGTGCTGCTTGGCATCTGCGCAGACAGGCTCCGAGCTACTGACTGAGCTGAACCAAAACGGTGCGGTTCGAGCTCAATTTCATCGCCTCAGGTAGATACAACCGAAAGCTGTGCTGTTCTAAAATGGCATATTGATGTTCCTACTTTTAAATAATAGGTAAAACCTTTACATTAAGCAGAGCACTAAAGGATATTATAAGATGAGAGCCCTAGTTTAATCTAAAAAGAAAAAAAATTCTCAGTTATTAGTGACCTACATTTTGTATTTCTTCGTTTTACACATCATATTAGTGCCCAATAATACTCTTCATTTTTTCAAATCTTTTATATTTTTGTTTAAACCCACATCCATGAAAGTTATGCAACTATTATTCACATGTTTTAAATATATATGCATACACACACACACATACACACACTCTGTTAAGTATTCTATCATACAGACATATTTCGTTCTTGATGGCTGTTTGGAAGGTTTTTATGGGCTGACAGCCAAATCGAAAAGTAGCTTTCTGCGAAAGAAAAGATGAAAAAAACTCCTTGCTGATCTTGCCGTCTGTGATTTCTACGACTCTGAGATAAACCTTTCAGAATTTGATGACTTCCTAATTCCTAAAGTGTGCGTGGCTTTAGAGAAGCACAAAAGGAAAATATCCAGCTGGAATTTATTACAATAAAGTCAATTAAATAGATTCAGAGTTATCATCATCTTGTTTATACCTATCATGAATCAGAAGAGATTCAGAGGGGGAGAAAGATCTTTGTGGTCTCAGTTACTATTCTTTTAGATAAAGAGTCACAGAGATTATGTAGATAATTGTTAGGATATGCTTTAGCAGCACCTTCTCCACATGAGCAAGCTATTACATTCAAATTGGTTAATATTCCTTTGCTAATACTCTGCCTTTTATATAAGAAGACAGTCTGGAAAAGGAATGGAGCACTGCATAAATACCCCATCTCTTGATCTTGGCTTTGTCCTGTGAATTTCCTGCCAAATACAATTGGAGTCTTGGTGTTTGTTCAGTAGGTAAAAAAGGGAAGGGGGACGATTTTTCTTGTCAAAAATATTGCCTCATTTATTTATCTGGATCCATTTCATTCTGATTCACTGCCTCTTGTTTTAAAAAATAGTAGCATATGGGCTCTGATTGTGCTGGTTTCCGCCCTGTCAGTATTCTGTTTATGCCACTTATTTCCTTTAAAGAAAATTACCTGCCTTCAATCTAACATCTCTTGAGACTACTCTTAGAATCAGGATATAATATTTAGGTGGTCGAATCATTAAGCAGACACTTCAGGATAACAGCTGCAATCTTTAGAATTTCACATTCACTGCCACCCCCCACCCCCCACCCCCCGTGTTTGAGAGCAGTGTTTGGGACAGTAATTTGGAAACCACTCCAAATATAGTTGAACAAGAACTTGAAAGAAATGTGTAGTTCAGATTTCAAATATCTATCTGACTTCTAATGTACCATTTTCAGTTTTAAATTGCTGAATGAGAAAGTTGCACTTGTTATTGGGAGAAAATGTCATTTCTGGGATGCCACCTAACAATATTGTTCACTATCTGTCCCATTAACTAATTTTTCCCTATGAATTTTCTTGCCTATAACTTCAGAACTATCACCTTCCATAATAACATGTTGTTTGTTAAGAAAAATTGTTAACCCAGTCCAGCTGAAAACAATCAACAATCCTTCCTCTTGAACAAAATATTTTTATTTAATTCCTTTTTTTTTTAATTGAAGGAGCTCTGTAAACATAGTGATAAGAAGCTGAACTGAAATCCCAAAGGTACATGGTTCAAATCCACCAGTTGCTCCACAAGAGAAGGGCAGGCAATCTTCTCCTGCATAAATAACCAGCTCTTAAAAAACTGCTTGAGGATCAGCTATGGGTCAGTTCTGGCTTGATCGTATTCAACAATACCAACCACCTTATTTAGACAAAATATTTGTTTTAGGTCTTTATATGTTCTTTAATATATTTCATTGGTTAAGATTTAACCAGATAGAATGGCAAAACACAACATCAAAATAAAATAAATCTAATTTTAAGATGATAGGTTGATAGCATCTTAAAACCAAATTGCAAAGGTACAAAGCAGCTCCTTTCAGATTGCTAGTGCTCTCTGGTAATAAGACTTCTTCTGAGCATCACCTTGAAAAGGTCAATGCCGTTGTCAGAGCTGCCATAAGGTAAAGTCTAGACTCAAGCAATATGGTAGGATATACCTACCACAATTACCTACCATGGTCAAAGGGAAGAGAGTATTTGTAGGTGAACAATATGAGTTTGAATCCTGGTTCAACACTTAGTTGTTTCACTTGGGGCAAGGTCTTAATGATTTATGCTACTTTAATGTTCAGAAAATCATATTTGCTCTATCTTCCTCTTAGTGTTTTAGAGGATCAAATGAGTCAGAGAATATGAAAACACTGAATATTACTAAAAATAATAGTAATTAGTTGACCATATATAGCTAGGACTATTTCTGGGTTCTTAATTCTGTTCCATTGGTCATTGTGCTTGTCATTTTACCAGTACCATGCTGTTTTGGTTACTACCTCTGTGTTGTAGGTTTTGAGGCCAGAGAGTGCTATGCCTCCCACTTGACTTTTGTTATTAAGAAGTGCTTTGCTTATTCGGGATCTCTTTCTTCTCTAAATAAACTTGATGATTTCCCTTTCAATATCCTTCAAAAATTAATTTGGTATCTGTATTGGGATTTCATTGAGCATGCAAATGGCTTTTGATATTTAACTAGGAAATAAAACCTATCAGTGGGGAAATGACAACATAGTCAATAAATGATGCTGGTAAAACTTGGACTGTTCCCTGAAGAAAGCTGAAACAAAATCTAGAACTCACACTATACAAAAAAATTAATTCAAGGTAGATCAGAGATCTCAGAATAAAGTCTAAAACCAAAAAGTTCATCAGAGACAAACTGGGATCAAGCTTAGATGGCCTACTCTATGGTATAAAGAGACTGCCAAATACAGCCAGAAATGCACAATTTGGAGAGAATAAAACTCATGGGTCCTCCTAAAGACTAAATCCCTGTGTACATAAAAAAAAAATTCTAATAGAGTGAAACTAAAACCTACTGACTGGGAAAAATATTTTGGCAATACCATTTCAGACAAGGGTCTAATAATAAAAGTTTACAGAATCCTACAGGGCCTCAGCAAGAAAAATATTGATAACATAATTACAAACTGGGCAAAAGACATGGAAAGAATTTTCACAGAGGAAGATATTTGGATGGCCAACAGACAAATGAAAAATGTTCAAAATCAATAGAAATAAGAAAGATGCAAATTAAAAACCGCAATGAGAAACCATCTCACCCCAGTAGCAATGGCAAAGTTTAACAGGACAGCAAGTAACAAATGTTGGAGAGGACCATTCTGGAAGGCAGTTTGGCACTTCTTCAAAAAGCTGAACATAGAAATTTCATATGACCCAGCTATTCCACTGCTTGGAAAACACCCCAAGAAAATTAGAACTGAGACACAAAAGTGGAGATCTGTGCACCAATGTGTATGAATTTTGTAAGTAAACCAATATAACATTTAAAAAAATTAAAAAGCCAGTTATAATTAAATTGTTCTGTCTGTATGTTAACCAAATCATTCAAGAAGCTAGACTTTATGAAGGAGAAGGTGGTATCAAGATCAGAGGAGTACTTATCAACAACCTTCATTATGCAGGTGAATGAATGTTGCTTCCTGAAAGTGGGAGGAGCTTGAAACATTTGTTGCAAAAAATCAAAGACTATGTGCTTTTAGCCTGGATTGCATCTCAACATCAAGAAAGCAAACATCCTCAGTACTAAAAGGTAATATTATGATAGAGAAAAGATTGAAATTGCCAGCAATTTCATTTTACTTGGATTTACAATCAACACCCTTGGGGTTGGAGCAGGAGATCAGAAAATGTACTGCTTTTGAAAAGTCTGATGTAAGAGATATCTCCAAATTACTGAGGACCACTGATGTAAGTTTGAAGGCTGAAGTGTGTTCTTTTCAGTCATTGCAATGCATCTGAAAGCTAGATAATGAATAAGGGTAAATGACAAAAGAACTGATGCCTTTGAGTTGTAGTGTTAGAGAAGTGTGCTGAATGACCTATGGACTGGCCAAAGAACAAACAAGGATATTTTAGTGGAAGTACAGCCAGAGTGCTCCATGGATCAAAGATATCAGAGATAATGAGGATGAAATAAGATAAAGCAGGGTTCAGGCCTGCTGTTCATAGGGTTGCTATAAATTGTACCTGACTCAATGGCACTTAACAATAATAATTGCAATAACATTGACACTTAACTGGTTGGAGTTGGAACCACTGACACATAGTTGGCATATATTCAATGGTCTAAAGCACATGAAGAGAGATTGCCCATTTTTTTCTTGTGGAGCTACTGGTGTTTTCAAATTGCCATACGGACACTCCCTTTGGATAAGCAGCATTCTTTATGGCTACACCACCAGTAATTCTTTTTAATGTATTAAATAAAGCTCATTTGTATATTAAATATAGTCATGATTTTTGTATATAGATTTATATTGACCTTCCCAACACAAGTCAAGGTATATTTTAACACTGATAGTTCCTTAATTTTGCCAGTGTCCGCTCTCATTCTCTCATCCTGCATATCAGTCCTTATCTTATAGGATGCCCATTACTATAGTTCATAGGTCAATCTTAATTTTATATTTCCATAGGATAGACAAGCTGGACTCTGTGAATAAGAATGTGGAATCAGGATTGTAAGAAGACTAACCAATAACCCTGGTATGAAGGTGAGACAGCTTTGCTCACCATGAATGAGGAGAACTTGAAGCATTTGCTGCAGAAGATCAAACACCATAGCCTTCGTATGGATAGCGTCTCAATATCAAACAAATATTTTCACCACTGGACCAAGAGCCAACATCATAGTAGATGGAGAAAAGAATGAAACTGTCAACAACTTCATCTCACTTGGATCCACAATTAACACACTTGGTCCAAGTATTCAGGAGATCAAGAAACATGTAACACTGGGCAATTCTGCAGTAACAGACAGTGAATAAAGAGGATTCCTTTGAATTTCCATGTTGGTGAAGAGTATTGAATTTGTAATGGACTGTCAAAAGAACAAATGTATCTTTCTTGAAGAAGGTATAACCAAAATCCACCAGATTCTCTGCTGGAGAAGGAGGAACAATCTCCTCCTGTACCAGTCAGATCTGATTTGATGGTACACACACACAAATAATTAAAAAAAAAAAAAGAAGAAGAAGGTGTAACCAGAATATTCCTCAGAGGTAAAGATGGTGTAACTTTATTTTACTTATTTTGGTTATGTTTTCTGGAGGAACTAGTTCTTGGAGTGAGATAACCGTGCTGGGAAACATGGAGGGTTGGCAAGAGAGAGGAAGATCCTTAATGGGATGGATTGAAATAACGAACATCACAATGGGCTTGAGCGTGACAGAGATCATGAAGATGGTACAGAATAGGTCAAGGTTCAGATATATTATTCATAACTCTGAGTCATAATCTACTTGATGACACTTAAAAACATCAACATAATGAGGATAATGGGGGAAAATGGCAATGAATGTCATTGTTATAAAGAGAGGGAACATAGGATGAAAATTATTTAGGGGCATAACATAATGAATTCTCCGTGATCTTGCTACTCAAAGTGTGCTCCTGCGTGAGAACTAGTGTGATGTGGGAGCTTATTAGAAATGCAGGATCTGAGGTCCCAAGCCTGAAATCAGAATCTGTATTTTACACGATCCCAAAGTGACTTTTATACATGTTAAAGTCTGAGAACACTGCTTGCTGTACAAGACAAGGTCATTGAGGTGTCACTATGTCAGTAAAGGGTTGACAGAATAGTCAAGTTAGGAAGATGAATGTGAGACCTGAAAACAAAGTTTCTTCCAAAGACAACAAAATATCATTTCTATATATAATTAAATGTAATTATTTTGTCAAATGAGAGTCTAGGCTTAAAATTCTGGACCTTAGCTCATTTCTAACCTTTATTGGCAAAAGAGAGGCCCAAATTAGCTAGTTAGTAAGGAGTGTTGGCCTCCTCAATGATATGCAAACAGTAAGTGCTTCTTGAATTAATTAGAAAGTGATAATATTCTAAAAAAAATTAAAAAACAATAAAAAAGTGATAATATTCTATAGCATTTTCTAAATAGTTCTGTAGTATTCTGTTGAAATAATTTCATTTCTGAGTTATGCTTTTTGGCTTGAAGATCTTGCATTTCAACAATCATTACTTGAAATCATAACATATTTGAAGTAAAAACTTCTGTTAGGCAAGTTGATAGTATTTTGGGGGAAGGAGTGTATTGTCTATTCAGTCTTTAGTTACAGCAATCTAAAATATAAGCCATTGATAAAATTGCAAAAGATGTTTTAAATTAACAAATGCACATTACCTTTTTGGCCAAGTTTGATTTTTATCAAGCCTTTTTTTTTTCTTTTTTTCTTCTGTTCTATCCAATTTCATCATCGTTGCCAAGCCTGGAACTGAATCTCTTCATTAAACTAAACCAGGCAAAGCCAATGAGGTCCAGTCGTATGCCAACTGGTTATAATAGCTGATTCTAATGATGAAATATAACCCAGTGTTAAAGTCAAACCCAAAACAAACAAACAAATTCCTCCAGATTGGATGCCACACGCTCTCATCTGAGACATGGGATTCTAGTCTGAATTTTCTAATGGCTGGAATCAGATGGAGTGTGTGCATTACTTTAAAAAACCATGTAATTTCTCTTCTCTGAGAATAATTTTAAAATATGCTCCAATATCTTTGGATTTTTCCAGATTCCTGAGCCTGGTCTTTGTACAGTAGTTAATTATATTTATTGTAATGATGTGATATTTGGAACTCTGTGCCTTCTTGACGCTTGTGGTTTTGATTCAGGCAAAAGTCAATGACCACAGTAACCACATTAGCCTGGCTCATAACCCCCAGGTTCTGCAAAGTAATTCAGTACTAACTACTCTCCTTAAGAAAGCCTTCAAGATGATAATCTATTTCGTAAATATTCAACATTTGAAAGCACTTTACTGCCCACTCCCCAGATTAACAAAAAAAGGAAACAGTTTCCATTCTGAAATTATTTGACGTAGACTGGAGATTGACTCTATGTTCAGACACTTCATTTCACTACAACTGCAACTTGCCTTGACTTAAGTTTAAGAGAAAAGGATATATACTACACAGCACTTTAAACTATATTTTCCCTAAAAATTTGACTAGGCTTTAAATGTTTAATACAATTGGAAAAATAAAATTTTAGCATTATATTTGATGTTATCACTGGATCAAACTATTTTATCTGCTTTATCATGTTAGATTTTAATAGCTAGATTTTAAAACATAAATTAAATCAGAGTTTTCATACATTAAATTCATCTTACCTGAAACTTTAACTGCAATTCCTTTGTATGCTAGGAGGTAATATAAACACAAGTACATAACTTAAAATTTAAAAAAAAAATTAGTCTTTATAAAATTTGAAAGCCAGATGCTTAACAAGCCCAGTCATTTTATCTGTAAACTTAGGTCACAGCAGTCCAGCATTTCAGATTGGTCTCTAGATGGCTTGTAAATAAAAGGAAAAGTTTTATTTCAAAATGATACAGTCCTTAATTTGAGCTACTGAAGATCCTTGCACTTGAATTATGATTATAAGGTGGTTTTTTAAATTAATAAAAGTTTACAGAGACTTAAGGTTTCCAGTCATTCATTATTGTACTTTTCTTCCTTCCTACTAATAACTCTTCTCCTTGAAAAGTAAAAGAAAAACTCTTCCATTGTTATGCAATCCTCCCCACTGCCCCAAGTCCACTCCATCATGCAGCTTTCACTCTGGACTTCCGTAATGATAAGAATACCTATTCATATGTCCCTTTTAAACAGTTCTCTCCCTCATCTGTTTCAATGCAATATACATCATTCCTTCCCTTCTATTCTGTCTTTCCTCTATCCTGATATCAGTCCCGTTTTACAACAGTGGCCCTATGCAATATTTGTCCTTTTGTGACTGAGATATTTCACTCAGCATAACGTCCTCCTAGGTCATGCATTTTTATATTGTAAGGTATTTTTGAAGATAATTTTAAAACATCTTAGAAAAATTATCCTAATGTAATTTGAGGGAGTCCTGGTGGCCTAGTGAGTAGGAAGTAGCACTGCCAAATACAAGCTGCTGCCTCTCTACCGATTCAAATTTACCAGCATCTCTGAATAAGAAGAATGAGTGTGAATCACAGCCTCTAAATGTCCACTACACGGTCAGGTACAAGTCAGTTCTGTATTGACAACAATACATATGAATTGTTGTGTTAATATGTAATTTGACCATTAAACATTTTACTTGCTTAAATAGTCAAAGTTTTAAGTATTATATCTTGCTCAATTTTAAATTAAATGTCTGTTTATACACATGCACACACATAACCAAAACTATACTGTGGAGTCGATTTCAACTCTTAGTGACTGTACCTTCAGGTTTCTAATGCTGTAAATCTTTACAAGAGAAGATTATCTTTTTTCAAGGCAGATAGTGTATTCTAACTGCTCACCTTTCTGTACAATCTGCTACAGCTTGTGCACTAAGCAATGTGGTTACCTAATAACATCATACTCCAATATTTGTACTTACTGTTGGTCACATAGCAATTATTGTAAATATTAGAATCAATATCTTATGGCTGTTTCCCTCTCCATTAGATTATTTTCCAGAGTCAAGGTTCATTAGACTTAACAAATATTTCAGTTACATTAGCTTTAGTTAATGTATATATCCATAACTATAAATAAAATAACTACAGGGCTATAACCTTTACAAAAGAAATTAAATGTATAAATATGTTCCATACATTTCAGCATCTTCTAAATGTGTACCTTAATTTCACATCTCCTTCTTGATTCCAGAGTTGTTGTTTTAAAAAATGTATTCTTGAATGTCTCTTCAATTTTTCATCTCTAAAAATAGTGCTTGACCAGTATTTTCTAAATAGTAGCACAACTCTAATAAGGGGGAGCTCTGGTGGCCTAGTGGCAAGAAGCTGCATTGCAATCCTGAAGGCACGTGGTTAGAGGCCACCAAATGCTCTGCGGGAGAAGGAAGGACAATCTCCTTCGATGTGACCGAAAACTGCCTCTGAAAAACTGCCAGAGGATCAGCTATGGGTCAGTTTCTATTCTACGGCACACAAAAACAACAACAGCAAACACTCTACCCATATATTTAATTCAGAAACTTAGGACTCCTATTTGATGATTCAATGCTCTCTCACCTTCACATTGCAAACAAATCAAGCACAGCATGGGGATGGCCATGTCTACCAACTTCACAATTGGAAACTGTCCCCATCATCAACAGTAACAACCCTAAACCAATTCCTATGAGGTCAGGCATATTCCTCACATTCTCTCACTTCTTTCTATGCATCACAACACCAATCTTACTGTACTACTGGGACAGAAATCTATTGTAATAGCTTACAGACCACACAGAACCATGTCAAGTAGGTCAAAAGGCTATACTTCAGGTTGGCAGCAAGATACAACATTCATTCACCACAGCTTCCAAAATGTGCTCATAGACACTTTAACTCCATGGTTTCAGGTCTATCCAATTTTGGCTATCTGTCCCCACTCCTCCAGAACACTTGGGCAAAGGCTCCTTGAGGTAGTAGTCCCACGTTCCGTTCCATCTCATGTAAGGTCTCTAGCTCTCTGCTGTGGTTGAACTGCTCTCCTGTGGGTCTGACTAGTGCAATAATCTCTGTCCCCAAAGGACACACACTGTATGCCTGCTTCTTTGCTGCTGGTGAGATTCTCAAAATCTACCACTGAGCCTGCTCAGTTTAGGAGTGAAGCAAGTCAATCCCTTATGAATAGGCTGACATGCCCTATTCACGTATTCCACCAACCTCATGCAAAGTCAAAGTCACTGGCTAGGGAAGCCATTTTGAAAAGCAAATCCTTAGCACCAACACATCTATTCCATTGTCAAATACTGTTATTTTTTCAAATTGTTTATCCTTTACTTAATGTTCCATTGCTAAACCTGTAAGCATTTCACTCTAACTACAGAAGATAACACTTTTCCATTTGTCCAACAAAACATTTCCTCAGAACATTTAGAATATAGTTTAAAGGTTCCTCCCTTATATACTCCAAACTAAACTATTGCTATAGAGTTGCTTGTAATTCAGGTTGACCATATATGATGTAACCATATTGCCTCTGGAGGTTTCTTAGGCATAAACATTTATCAAAGTGCAATGCCTCATCTTTCTCCCACAGAGTAATTAATGGATTCGAACTGTAGACCTTTTGGTTAACAATTCAGTAGTTAGCCCTCTGTGAGACCAGTCCTAGTGCTGTTTATGCCTTTAAATGTTTCTGTTGTTGGTTTTAAGTTTCTTTGGGTTAAGTACAATTTGTAGCCATACTGTGAATGGTAGATCATAAACTTACCCTACTTCAATTATTTTCACAGTCTCCAATATGTTCAAACCCATTGTTGTAGTCATTATGTCAATCCACTTTATTGGAGGTTTCCATCTTTAGCCTTTACTTTTCCAAACAGTATGTCTTTTTCCAAGGATTTCCACCTTCATACAACATATACAGTGTGTAAGATAGAGTTTTCCAGTCTTGGTGTCTAAGGAATATCCTAGTTGCAGTGCTTCCAAGATGGATTTGTTTGTTCATTGGGTTGTTGTTAGGTGCCATCTGTGGAGTACTACTCACAGAGACCCTATGAACAACAGATCTGAACCTATCCTGTGCCATCATCACAATCTCTGACACACCAGAGCCCATTGTTGTAGTAACTGTGTCTATCCACCTGGTTGAGGGTCTTCTCATTTACCGTCTTTCCAACATTTTAAGCAGGATGGACCTCTCCAAGAAATAACCTCTTCTAGTTACACAGCCAAAATATATGAAACCAAGTTTCATAACCCTTGCTTCCAAGAAGCACTCTGGCTACACCTTCTCCAAGACCTATCTGTTCTTTTGGAAGTCCATGGTATATTCACTTATTCAGCATTCATCTCCAAAACAACACTTCAAAGTCATCAATTCTTGTTCTACAATCATTATTCATTGTCAAGCTCTCAGATACATAGCATAGCAAGTGACTGAAAAGACCATAGCATGAATCTGGTATACCTTAGTCTTCAAACTGATATAATTTCTCCTCAATAATTTGGAGAGGTCCCTGACTACAGACTTTTTCAGTTGAATATGTCTTCTGATCTTTCAGACTGCTGATACCAAATATATTGGAGTGAGATGAAGTAATTGACAATCTCAATCTTTTCTCCATATATCATGACATTGCATATTAGTCCAGGAGTAAGGATTTTTAGTATCTTGACTTTTAGGTAAAATCAATATTGAAAGTTGCAGTATTTAAAGAACTTGAAGCACTTCTGCAGCAAAGGCTTCAAGTCCTCCTCTCTTTCAATGGTTAAGTTTGGGTCAACCTTTTAATGAAGATTGTAGACAAGTAACCCTCCAAACTTGATGCCCCATTGTGGCTGAAAGCATAGAATATCACAAGAATGTCTATTTGTGCTTTATTGACAGTACAAAGGAATTTGACTGTGTGGATCATTAAAAAAAAAATTGGCTAACAATGAAAAGAATGGTAATTCCAGAACTTAACAGTGTCTGTGAAAACCTATTGGTAGACCAAGAGGCTATTGTGCAAACAGAGCAAGGGAACACTGTATGGTTTAAATTTAGGAAATGTATATATTAGGTTTGTATCCTTTCTGCATATCTATTGAATCGATTTTATGAGCAAATTGTTTGAGAAGCAGGTCTTGATGGAGAAGAATACTCTTTTAATAGTTTGTGGTATATTCAATACTTATGGCTGACACTATAAGTCAAAGGCATCAATTTTTCTTCAATATTCTATGTTTATTTTACAATTTGCACATGCCTGTGAAGCAATGAAAAACCACGGCTTGGGACAGGCTTTAACAGACATCCTTAGCGCTTAAACAGACATCCTTTCTTGTTAGCACTTTAAAAGGTCCTTGGCTACAAATTTCCCAAATGCTCAAAGCACCTCTCTATTGGAGCTGTTGACTTCTAATGATTTCTTGGGAAAGAAGGCTAGGCTATTTTCCTCTGGCTTTGAGGCTTTGCCTCTTAGCAATGGTAATGACAGTAAAGTCTCTTTCCTTCAGCTTTGGGCCCTCTACGTCTTTTGTCAAGAACAAACACCGAAGGTCCAACTGGGTCACTATCTGTTCCAAATACATCTGTTTGGGACCTCATCCTGCTGTGCGACCATGGGTCTCAGCTAGGGCCAGAAAAAGGTGTCCCAGACCATATGTGTAATTATATGTACAGTTTGCTATTAGAGGTTCAACAACTATCTGTTATTTTATTGTATTGTATTGCACTGGGGAATGATTTGCATGTAGTTCAGAACTATTTATTGTACAGTGTTCACTTCTAGCTTAAGTATGCATATGCTTCTTTGTTCATCATTTGCTCTTTGAGTACAGCACTTGCTTGTCAGTTTGCTAGGCTGGGGTAACTCGTGGGTTACTGTGATACTGGAAACTATATCTTCCGTGTTTCAAATGCTGAAAGGGTTCCTTCTTGTTGGCAGATAGGTTTTCTTAAAATTAAGACAGCCTAAGAAGTAGAATTGGCCATTCACTTTTGAATTAACCAAACCAATAAAAATTCTGTGGAAAAATAGAGGAATATAGGCAGCTGTACTATTAAATGTAGAGCCCAGATTGGAAGTCATTAAAAATAAGGAGAAATAAATGCAAGGATCCTCTAACAACTGGAACATGAAATGCACAAAGTATGAATGTAGGAAAATTAGGAGTTGTTAAAAGTGAGATTGAACTTTTTAAGATCAAGATTCTAGGTATTAGTGAACTGAGATGAATTAGTAAGAAACACTTTGAATCAATCAATCATATGACCTATTACACTAGATATTAAAAACTAAAGGAGAAATTATGTTGTATTCATAGTTTAAAACATAATTTCAAGTTCTATCTGAAGTACAATGTCATGAAAGAAAGAATACTATCCATATGCATACATGGAAGAACTGTTAATATGACTTTTACTCAAATATCTACAAATAAATCCAAAGAGAAGAAAATTGAGCATTTAAACTAACTTTTGTAGTTAGAAATTATCTAAACAGTGCAATCAAATACATTAATCATTATTGGTGTCTGAAATGCAAAAGATGAGAAAAACAGCAAGAAATGTTAGTCAGAAACCACAGTATTAGTGACAGTAATGAGGCTGGACATGGAATGATTGAATTTTGTATGTTCAAGGATTTATTCCTTGTAAATATCTTTTTTAAAAAAAATACAAAAGAAAACTTCCTACCTGGACCTCATCTCATGAACTGCATAGAAATCAGACTGACTATATCTGTGGATAGAATAATTGGAAAAAGTAAGTATCAACCATCAAAACCAGGACAGATGATGACTGCCAAACAGATCATTAATTACTCATGTGCAAGTTCAAATTGAAGTTGAAGACATTTAACAAGTCCACAAGAACAAAAATATGAAGATAGTATATGTTAGGGTCAAGGTTCCAATCAATTTTTCTTAGGGTTGCTATGAGTCATAGTCAACAAGGTGACACTTTATAATTATATATAAAAGAAAAATTATTTGATAATATTTATAGCATATATTATTATGTATCTATTCAATACTTATAGAATTACAGATATGCGTGGCATCCACTTCTGAAACAACATACCTCTGGAAACTCTATAAGCTTTGATAAATGTCAACAGTTGTAGTGAGGCTTCATGGTTTTTGTTTATAGGGTTGCTGAGAGTTGTGCTTGACTTGAAGGCAATCAACAACAACAATGTATAGATAATATGGTTTGAAGCTCAACATTAGGAAAACAAAGATTCTCACTATTGGGTCAAATGGTCCATCATGATAGACAGTGAAGAGATTGAGATTGTTAACAGCTTTAGTTTGCTTGGCTCCACAATCAACACTCTTGGTACCAGGAGCCAGGAAATCAAGAGAGGAATTGCACTGAGAGAGTTGGCTGTCAGGGACATCTCCAGAGCACTGAAGTACAATGAAGTCAGTCTGGAAACTAAGGTGGGTCTGATCAGTGCCTGTGGTCTTCACAATTACACACTATGCAGCAGGAAGCTGGACAATGACTAAGGATGATAGAAGGAAAATTGATGCCTTTGTGCTGTGGTGCTCAGGAAGAATATTGACTATACTGTTAGGAGAACAAAGAGGTTTGTCCTAGAGAGGGTGAAACCAGATTGCTCTGTAGAGGCAAGGATTCTGAAGCTTTGTCTGATATACTTTGGGCATGTTGCAAGGAGAGACCAGAGGGACCTCATGTTTTGGAAGGTGGAGAACAAGCCCAAGAGAGGAAGACCCTGGATGAGATGGATTGATTCAGTGACTTCGATAACGGGAGTAGGGGTATCAGAGACAGTAATGTTGGCTCAGGATAGAGCAAGGTTCAGAGCTGTTGTCATGGGGTTGTTATGGGTCACAACCGATTTGACAGCACATAACAACAACAACATATAAAGATACTTTCTTAATATGTATACTTTTTATATGGAGAGATATGTATTCTTTGTGGCTCTGGTTGTCTAGTGATAAGAAGCTGAATTGTAATCCCAAAGGGTTATGGTTCAAATCCACCTACCACTCTTGAGAAAGATGGATAATCTTCCTGTGCAATATCTTAGGTCTGAAAGCTTGCTAGAGTATCAGCTATAAGTTGTTTCAGATACATATACAATTACATATATATATACTATTTATATTTATATGTGGGTCTATATACACACACATACAGATACATATACATACAAATATAGATATATACACACATATACCATATATACACACACACACCAGGT
>NW_006399897.1:3309485-3323775 GCF_000299155.1 Elephantulus edwardii | reverse complement strand
TTATGAGTCGCAAGCGACTCGACGGCACATAACAATAACAACAACAACAACATATGTTTCCTTAATGCGTTGCCGCAAATGACGGCAATAACCGTCATTTACATTTTAATGAATAAAAAAGGAATATCATTTGTAAGGAGTGTACTAATGTATTTATTTGTTAATTATTCAGTATTACACTGAAGAAAATGTGTTTTCAAGCATGGTCGTCGATTTAAAAGTGTGCGGCAACCTATTAATCATTAGAACAGTGACACATATACTGAGTGTTCAGTAAATTCAAGGGATGAATGAATGATTGAATGAATACGATTATGCTCGCCCATATTTCTTTTATGTTTGGACACAATGCCAGCTTTTCCTTTTTCATTTTCTTTTCATCATTAAAAACGCATAATCAAAGCATTTTCTTTCCCTTAAAGTAGCTCTGCAAGTGTCAAACCTGTCTTTAAAAAATCAGCCGTTTCTACAATGAATTATTTTAATACAATGGCCAGCAAAAAATCAAGGACTTTGCATTCTGATATTCCACTTAAGCAAGGGAAGCACCTTGTTTTGTCAATCAAAGCTTCTTACATTTTTGATGAATGATAAGTGTCTATATTGAATAGAGTAATTATCAACACCTTCAGATTTGACTGGCTTTGCTTAGGTTGGTGCTTCCTGGTTTTGTTTTTGTCAAAAACACAGCAGTGAGAAAAAGCTGTCTCCTGCTAATTATGGATCTCAGTCATTTTAGTTCCAACTTAAAACTCTCTGGTTATTTTTACAATGGGGTTCTTAAATGTTTCCAATTATCAAAGAGCATAGTTTAGCCCAAGAAGTGGAAAAAAACACATGAGGTCATAGATGTATGTAGCTAAATTGTCATGTGCTTATAGCATGCCTACATTATAGCAATTCTAGAATCTTGAGAAATATCCATATAGTTATGCAATAATACTAAAAGAGTAAAAAAATAAAGTAGAGTGTGAGAAATATTTTATTGCAAGGTAAGTTTTTATAAATGTACTCCCTATGGAGACGTGCATGTATACGAAACTTTTTGTGGTCAAGGTTTCAAAGTAACCCTCAAATGTATTTTTTACTTGTCCTAGATAAAAATACTAAAATTATTAACTATTTTAAGACATTAATATAGTCTCCTAAAAAAATGGATTGGTAAAAGAATCTTATAAAATTCAAGGATCTCAAAAAATGTGACCATTGCACAGCTCAATTTAGGTTTTCTCTTTAGAATCTTATCTCAGCTAAAATCCAACTTTTTAAAATAATGAGCATGAGATTTTATGACTGCTCATCAATGTCCTTCAGTATGGAAATATTTCGAAGGTACTGTATGGATCCAATTCAGAAAGAATACTCATTTTGATTGCAATTGAATGTGTATCTATCTTTAATACACTGAAATGTATTTGATTGTCTCTTTGTGTTTCATTGACTATGTGGAGGCATTTGACTCTGTGGATCACAACAAATTGTGGCTAGCCTTGAGAAGAATGCGAATCCCCAAATACCACACCTATACTTGGACCAGGAAGAAGTTATCAGAACATAGCAAGTAAACATGGCATAGTTCTAAGTCAGAAAAGGAGTGAGTCAGGGATGTGTTCCTATCTCTGTACCTTTTCAATCTATATGCACAATAGATAATTTGAGAGGCTGGTTTTATAAGGAGAAATATGGCATCAGAATTGGAGGAAGACTCATCAACAACCTTTGTTATGTAGGTGGCACACCTTACTTACCAAAACCAAGGAGGACCTGAAAATGTTTGCTGCAGAAGGTCAAGGACTGTAGTCTTCAATATGGATGGAAGCTCAAAATTTCTAACAAAGAAAATGGCAGCACCATCATGGATGGAGAAGATATTGAGATTGTTAATAATTTCAGCTTGCTTTGTTCTATAATCAATACTCTTGGCACCCAGCACTCAAGAAATCAAAAGACAAATTACATTACGAAAATCTGCTATCAAGGACCTCTCCAGAGTGCTAAAGAGCAATAATATTTGTTGCTGCCTGTTCGCTGGCAACGAACAGCAACACCCTGGTGGGGGCAAGCAAGACGGAGACACACCACTCCGAGAGCCATTCAAAAAGTCAATCCAGCTCAGTTTAATTGGAGGCTGCAGCATATGAGCACGGTGAACAGGAAGACAGGATAGGGTGGGCTTGCAGACATGGGACATGCAGATTAGATAGAAGAACCTCAGCCTCATTCGAAGTACTCCCAGCTCAACAGATGCGGCAGCCATTTTCCCAGGTGGCGAGATTTCTCAAGCCCGTACAGACAAAGGAGAGCTCTCTCTATCCTGTATTAAAGGCTGTTGGGAGGCTTGCCTTTATCCAGAGCTAGGGAATCTGTCCTGGCCAGAGGTCCTCTCCTCCTCCCCAATATTCTCCAACACCCCAACACATATCAGTCTGGAAATTAAAACATTGCTCATCCAGGCCATAGAGTTCACAATTACTTCCTATACCTCAGAGAACTGGAAAATTATTAAGGATTATAGAAAAATAACTGTTGTCTTTAAGCTGTTCTGGAGAAGAGTGTTGAACATGTCATCAACTGCCAAGAAACAAATAAGTCTCTCTTGGAGAAGGTGAAACCATGTTGTTCTTTTGAGGTAAGGATTTTGAAGGCCTGTCTCACATATTTTGGGTGTATGGTGAAGGGGCCAGTCTTTAGAGAAGGACATCATGCTTGGAAGGGTGGAGGGACAGAACAGGAGAGGAAGACTCCAGATGAGATGGATTAACATAATAACTGGTGTAATGGGAGTAGGTATATTGGAATGCATTCAGCTCGGGATAGTGCAGGATTCAGAGCTTTTGCACACAGGGTCTCTATGGATCATAGGCAACTCAAGAACATATAACAACAGCAATAGCAACAATATTTTTAACAAAAAATGTAGTGTTTGATATTTAGAATTTGTTAACTTTTGTGAAAGTTCTTTGTGTGAAGTATTTTGTATGGGTATCAGAATAGACACATTGCTAATAATAATAAGTTTATTATTATTATTACTACTACTAATAATAATTCCATTATTGCCATGACTGCCAAGAGAAGAAAGATAGGCACTATCAAGAGTCCTGAAGACAGAAGCTTTAACACACTGACAAGAGAGATAAAAAAAATGTTGTTAGATTATGTGCCATCGAGTCACTATGACTTGTTTTGGTGTGTTCTTGGGTTTGAACCTATTCATAGCAGACTCTCCAGCAGGTTTTTAGAAGCATTAAATCACGAAAAAGGAGATGGCCCATCATGATCCTATGAACAATAGCTCTGAAACTTGTCCTATCCTGAGCGAACCTCACCATCTTTGACATACCTAACATTATTGCCCTAGTCAGTGTGTACTTCTGTCTCATCGAGGGTCTTCCTCTCTTGTGCTAACACTCCATCTCTCTAAACACGATGCCCTTCTCCACAGATTGGCTTCTCCTGACAAAAGGCACAAAGTTTGTGAAAGGGAGTTTCAACATCTTTGTTTTCAAAAAACAACTTGGTTTTCTCCTCTCCTGGACAGACCTGTTTGTTCTCTTGATATTTCCTGATTAAGTTCAACATTCATCTCCAGTGCCATAACTCAAAGACATCAATTCTTCTTCTGTCATCCTTAGTCATTGTTCAGCTCTCACAGGCATAAGAGGCCACTGGGACGATTTGTATCAGGCACACCTTTGTCTTTAGATTGACAGCACTGTTCTATAGCTCTCTGTAGAATTCCTTAACAGCAGATTTTCCAAATCCAACTCATCTTTTGATTTTCTCACTGATAGTGCCAATGGTGTTGATTGTAAATTTGAGCAAGATGAAATGTTAACAACATCTCCATCCGTCATGATACTGCCTATTGGCAGGATAGTGAGGATATTTGTTCTTGGTGTTGCGATGCAATCCATATTGAAGGCTGTAGTCCTTGATATTCTGCCGCAAGCTCTTCAAGTCCTCCTCGGTTTCAGTGAGGAAGGTAGTGTCATCTACATAACATAGGTTATTGATGAGTCTTCTTTTGATTCTTGTGCCACATCATTATTCATAAAGTGCCACTTCTCAGATTATCTCATCTGGTCAGCATATAGACTGAAAAAAGTATGGACAAAGGATATCATTGATGCACTCTTTTTTTTTTTTTTAATTTTGGACCATTCAGAGTTCTTTTGCTTTGTTTGGACAACTTCCTGGTCTAGGAATGGGTTTTGCATAAGCACATTCAAGTATTCTGGTATTCCTATTCTTCTCAAGTTTAGTCATAATTTGCTGTGATTCATCTAGTCAAATGCCTTTGCATAGATGCTAAAACACAAATGGCATCTGTCTTGTACTCTCTATTTTCATGATCTATCTGATAACAGCAATGCTATCCCTAGTACTATGGCCTCTTCAAACCCATCTTGTAGTGCTGGGAGTTCTCTGTTGATGTACTGTTGTAATCATTTTTTTAAAAAATAATCTTAAGCTCTATGATAGCTAATGCATATTTAGACTTAGATTTAGAAAAAAACTCTGAGCCATCATATGGGAGAACACTGAAAATGAGAAGGGATAGGTGAACAGATCCATTAAAAACTGAAGCATGGAATGTGTAATTTACAAATGAAGAAAATTGAACATTGTAAAAAATTTACTGGAAGGCATTAAGATTGACATACTAGGCATTAGAGAATCGAGATGGATTGCCATTTGTTACTTTGAATCAGGTATGTTCTGTTTCTATGATCTATTTTTCTGTAAAAGAAAAAATGAGGGGAAAGAAGTTTGCATTCATAATCAAAAGCAAGATATCCACATCCAGCTTGAAGTACAATGCTGTGAGGGACAGGATACTATTATTATGCATACAAAGAAGATCTACTAATATAACTACCATTAAAATGTACATCCCACTAAGTCCAAACAGAAGGAAATAGATTTCTACTAGTTTTGGCAGTCTGAAATTCATAAAACAGGCAAATAAAATTCATTAATAATAATTGATGACTGAAATGCTTAAGTTGGGAACAGGGAAGAAGGGCTAATAACTGGAAATTATGGACTTGGTGACAGAAATAAGGCACAAGATATGATAGAATTGTGTACAATCAATAATTTATTCAGCGAAAATACCTTTTATAAAAAGTACGAATAGCGAATATATACATAGACCTCACCTGATGATGTACTACACAGTTTTAGATTGATTAGATCTTTGGAAAGAATCATTAGAGAAGATCAATGTCAGTTGTGAAAACCAGGCCACAAACTACTCATGTGCAAGTTCAAATTGAAGTGAAAAAAAACCTTCAAAAATAGAACACAAGAACAATCCTTTCTTTCCAGGTCACTCTAACTCATAGTGAGCCCATGTATGTCAGAACAGAACCATGCTCCACAGGGTTTTCAAAAGCTGATATTTCAGAAGCAGATCAGCAGGATTTTCTTCCAAGGTTCCTCTGCATAAACTTGGAAACTTCATCAAGGAACTCCAAAACTGGTCATGTTGAATCTCTGAGACTTTAAAGGGCCATTCTGATTAAAGGAACATGGCCTTCTCAAGAGCTGGTTGGCTTCCATTTTTACTGTCTTTTTCTTTCTTTCGTTTTTTTCTTTCTTCAGAGAACTTGCTTCCTATTCAGCCAGACACAAGAATTTGCGGCTTTGAACATTCAGAAAGTCCCATGCAAGGTGTTTCCCCTGCCATGTGTTCCTGAGGGCCTGCCTCCAATTACTATGAGTTGCTGTGGAACTTAAAAAAAAAAACAAAAACAAAAACACAAACACAAACACAAAAAACACAACAGAGTACACATGTGGATTAAAAACCAAACTAGCCAGGAAGGATACTCGTGCCTCGTTATTGGGTGCCTTAGGGTTGAAAAAGATGCACACCTCCTTTTCTTACATGCAGCTCATTGTCCCCTTTTTCTCTTTGTGAAACTGAAATAAGCAGGAATGAAAATCAGAGACTAAGGGGAAGACAAAATATGAGTGAGTGATGTGGTTTATAGCTTAAACTCTAATATTTTTTGTTCACTTTCTTTTTCTATCTTCCACATCTTTCCCCCCACCCCCCTTCCAGCTTTGGATGCTACCTCCACAACTTTATCTCACTAGGATGTGAATACAATAATTGACAACTTTTTTCCATAAGAATCCAAAATTCTTTCCATATTATCCAAAAGAATGATAGTTTTCACGTATTTTAATAAGATACTGTTTTTCTGACATACTCGAAAGGAAATAAGATTTTGCTTAACAAAGTATTTTAATTTACTCCAAAACTTTTTTTAATATTTTTGCCATAAATGATGATGCTGATGCTACTTTATGTTGTTGTTGTTGTCATTGTTAAGTGCCACCAAGTTGAGTGCAAATCATAGTGACCCCATGAACAAAAGACCCAAATCCTTTCTATAACTATTGTTGTTTCTCTGCATTGATAGCTTTTCTAGAGGCAACTGGTTTAGGAAGTGGATGCCACTCCTGCTTTCAAACCTGACTCAATCTGGAAGCTCCACCAAACACTGTCCATAATGGGTAACTATTATGGCATTTAACACACCAGTGGCACAGTGTTCAGTATCACAGCAAACCCAAGTTACAGGAAATTGACAAAACAGTGTTGTACAACTTAAAAAAAAATGTTTATCCCAAACAAAATTAATACCAATTAGCAATTAACACCAGGCCCTCAGGCCTTACCTACCTTCTTTTAAATACAAGGCCCTTCCACCAGGTCTTGGTTGACTCTAAGAGCCTTCTACCCAAAACCTCATTGTTAGCTTAATCAGGCAAATCCAATCAGCTAACACCCAATTGTGAATGAAAAAAAACCAACCAAACACAACCAAACAGTCCACACCCAAGCTTCACCAAGACAAGAGAAACTGCCTTTCAGAATCCAATCCCTTCACATATGAGCCTCCAAACTGGAGACTTAGTCAGAGACCAATGGCCTTTTAAATAAAAGGCACACCCTTGATGGTTATGGGGGAAGGGGATGGAAATTCTTAGCTACCAGATTCTTAGACAGAGTTTCCCTAAGAAAATTGCTGGATTTAAATCCTATTTAAGACCTATATAGCTCCAGGACTCAGGCCTAAAGCAAATCTTTGGGATTACTTAAAAAACAACAAAAACAAAAAAAACACACCAAAAAAAACCCAAAACAAACTTTTGTGAAATATAAAGTTCATGTATACTTAGTTGAGCTGTTAGTGTCAATAGCTAAACATTGTCCTTGACTATGCTGAGAAGATTTTAGCTTTTTTTTTTTTTCTAAAATCAGCCATCTATATCCAATGGCTCTGGCATAATTTTATATATATATATATATATATATATATGCTTGTAAACGTGATTATACACTGCACCATGAGCAGAAATGATGGTGGCTCAAATTCAAATTCACTAGTCATTCTTCAGGGAAAAGGCAAAGCAGTCAGCTTCCATAAAGATTTATAGTCTTGGAAATCCCAAAGGGAAGCTCTAATCTGTCCTTGTAGGGTAGCGATGAGATAAAATTAACATGATGTCAGTAGATTTAGCTTTTGGGGTTTTGTTGTTGTTGTTGCTGTGTTTGTTTTTAATAGCGCTGGTAACATAGTGGTGAGAGCATGTGCCATCTAGTGGAAATGAAATCCCCAGATGCTCTGATGCAGAAGAATGAGGCAACCTGTTTCCACAAAGATTTCAGCCCTGGACACCTTGTAGGACAGTCGTTTTGGGCCAAAGTCAGAATAGAATGGACATCAATAAGCTCAGTTTTTAATCTGAAATGCTTCTCTGTTGCTGCAGAAGGTCAAAGACTACAGCCTTCAATAAGGATTGAAGCTCAACATTAAGAAAACAAAGATTCTCACCACCGGGCTGTTTGGCGGTATCGTGATAGATGGTGAAGAGATTGAGATTGTTAACAGCTTTAGATTGCTTGGCTCCACAATCAACACTCTAGTCACCAGCAGCTAGAAAATTAAAAGACAAATTGCATTGGGAAAGTCTGCTGTCAGAGACCTCTTTAAAGTACTGAAGAACAATGATATCAGTCTGGTGACTAAGGCGTGCCTGATCCAGGTCATATTTTTTGCAGTTACTTGCTGTACATCAGAAAGCTGGACAATGACCAGAGATGATAGAAAGAAAATTGATGCCTTTGAGCTGTGGTACTTGAGAAGAGTATTGAATAGAATAGGAACTGCTAGAAGAACAAACAGGTTTATCTGAAAGATGTTGAAGCCAGACTGCTCCTTACAGGCGAAGATTCTAAAGCTCCATCTGACATACTTTAGATATGTTTCAAGGAGGGACCAGTCCTTGGAGAGGGATGTTGTGCTTGGGAGAGTGAAGGAACAGTGCAAGAGAGGAAGACCCAATGAGAAGGATTGACTCAGTGACTGGGGTAATGTGTCAGAGACAATAAGATTGGCACAGGATAGGGCAGGATTTAGGGCTGTGGTACATAGGGTCGCTATGAGTCACAGGTGACTCGATGGCACATAACAACAAGAACAATTCTCTGTAGTGTTTTAGAGTTGCTGGGAGGTTTATTAAACTGAAATAGAACACTCTGTCAGTGGCTTGGAAATGGAAATGATGCATAGTTGACACTATGATAGGTTTCTGAAGCTATGAATCACATAGGGAGAGATTGCCTGTCCTTCTCTTACAGAGTCACTGATGAATTTGAACTGCCAGAAAAGCAAGAACTTTGGGTTAACAGCCTATGGTCTAGAAATCTAGAAGGTTATAATTAAGGGGGGAACGGGTGAAAGATAATTAGGGCACTTTTAAGGCCAATTTCAATGCTCTACTTTAATCTCCCAGCATTATGCTGCAGTGATAGCAAATTTGCAGTGTAATAAGAAGATAGTCCTTCACTGTTTATTGTATGAAAATTCACCCTGTTTTGTGCCCTGGTACTGCTAATTTATGTTGTGACCCAGCTTCTCTGTATTTCCCTGTTCCAAACAAGAAACCAGTCTGTAAGCAGAGCCTCTTTCTGACTCCAGGCATACCTGTATCCTCAGACACCTCCATCACCTCCCCCACATGTTGTTTCACTTTTGGAGTGTTTTCTAACACATCGTTCTTTCAAGAGTGAACAGAGAAACAGGATTCACAATATCCGTTACAGAAATAAAAGGTTTTAAAAGATGGTACTGAACTCTCCAAGTTGATTGTGAGTAGTATTTGCTTTTAAATGACATTAAAACTCTTCTTTCTCTCTGAAGGTTTGCATTTGTCACACATGAAAATTCTATTCTTAGTCTCCAGTGCAATCCATTCATTATTTCACAGATCCAAAGTCCTCAAGCAAGTATTACAAAAACCACATCACATAATGCTTGCAAGTGCTGCATTTTGCATATGGGTCTTTGATTCATCTGACAGCTGTGGAATAAGCCACACAACCCAGCTCTGCTCCAGTAAGTCTCCATGTGTGGGAAGAAAGGGTGCACGCAAAGGTGGGGATTCCCTTAAGGCAATCTTTTCCTTTCCTGCTCTGCCTTCTAATTGGGCCGGAAGCAAGGGCCACTTAAGTGGATGCTCTTCTGTAGGAGCAAGAGGCCCACACTTTGGTTCTGGTCCTGTTGTTTCTTGTCATTTTATTCTTGGCAAGTCCCTGAACTTCTCCTAGTCTCTTCAGTGTGCAGAGGGTTCAAGTTTGAGAATTAACAAGCATTTGAATGTGTCTGTAAAGTGTGAGGAGAAGAAAAGAGAATCCTACATATTCTTCTAAAGAGCAATTGCTCTGGGTCAGGGCACTAGGGAGGAGAAACCCATTTTAGTTCCTTTAGGATTACTCAATTTAGTATTTACACTTGCAGTAAGTTGGTTAGGCTGTGTCTTTATTTCCAATATTCTAATATTATTTACAATATGCAACTGAATGTACAGATATAAAAACAAGGAACTGAAAATTTTTAGTATCTACTAAGATCTCATGTCCTTAAATCCTTATGATAGTAATGATAGGTTGTTGCCGTTTGTTGTGTACCATGAAGTCAGAACCAACTTAATTGTTGAGCTTCAAATGGGCTTTCAGAGGCAGTAAATTACACAGAAAATTTCCCATCTTTCTCCTGCAAAGCAGCTGGTGGATTCTAACTGCTTGTCTTTGAGTTGCCAGTGCAATTCCTTACCACTAAGTCACCAAAGCTTCCTAATGGTAGTTGGCTTGTATTAGTATGGCTGGTTTTTTTTTTTTTTGAGATAAAGAAAGTGAGCTCAAATAGAGTCACAGATGCCGAGATGATGTGGCTAGGTGGACTTGAACTTACATTTTCCCAGTATAATAAACTACCAAAGCTGTTAGACAAGATGCATGATTCTTCCATCTCTGTATACTTGATCTAAAAGGCATGATTAAGCCTCACAAGACAAAATAATCTTTGAACTAGGGATCCTGTTACAGAGGGCTTTCTTGTCTTGATATTTTGATCTTACAGAGTCTCTTGCTTCCTGGATTCTTCCCTTTGGACTCCCTGAGGAGTTTTCTATTTGTAAGACCCTGTTTGATCACTTAAGAATGTGCTTTGCTGCACGCCTAGAAAAAGGAAGCCGCTATCAGAAAGGTGAAAACAAAAGGGTGTGTTTCCAGTATTGAGCTTCTTCCATGTTTTCTTGACTGTGTCTTTTTTCAACAACTGGACATCAAGATACTGTCAAAATTAAGTTGTATAGTGAAAGGGTAACCTATTCTTCTTACTCTATTTAACTGCATAACTAGTATTTATAATTTGTATTATGTTTACCCTCTAATGACATCCATTACTTTTACCATGTTGTGCAACCATGAGCTAATAATACCTTCTTCTCTCTCCAATATGCCTTCCGTTTTGCAACCACTCAGAAACCACCCCCCATTTCTAACAAGTCTGATTTATCAGGCACCAGCAGATACTGAGTACCAGTAGCACATATTCATTGACATTTCAACATTATCAAATATTATTATTATTTTTAAAATTCAGCATATGTTCTTGAGGAATTAATCTGGAATCAAGAATTTTCCCCCCATACACATCCACAATAGAGCACTAAGTGTTCAAGAAAGAAAGATTGACTTATAAAACATCCCGAGAACTTTTACTATGTGGGTTTTTTTTAATGAGAACTCTGATTGTTTTCAGAGGCCAGTCAGTACCCTGCTCAGGGTCCTGTGAAATCCCTTTGTTTTGACATCTTTTCCACAGTAGAATTGTAGTGTTGAAAGAAGTAGGAGAGACTTGTCCTTCATGGAAAGTTTGTCTTACCGTGTAGGTGTATGTGGATTAGTTCTCTTCCTTGGTTAAGCCAAGAGCAGCAGAGTGCAAAATACCAGTGCATTTTAGAAATTAACAATTATTTATATGGTACTCCATGCTTTTAACCATGAACAATCTCATTCTAATTCAAAGGAACTCAGACAATTAGATTTAATAGAATCTGGTGAATGCTCAGTACTTCCTAATTCATTGTATTTGGTAGCAATTTCGTGGGCAATTATGTGTACTGTGGTTTTGGATGCCTGAAAATCCAAGCATGTTTTTTGGTATTAGAGAAGAATTAACATAAAATAATTAAGTGACATGAATGATTATGCAAATAGAAGATAAATTGCTGGAGAGGATAGCTATTGATGAAAGAAAAGCAGGCACAAGAGAAGGATGATGAAGTGATTAGAGGATGGGAGGATAAAGAGATTTGAAGCAGATTTAACTCTAAAATAAGAATTTCAGTTCATTACCAATGGTTCAATGTCTTCTCATTCTAAAAATAGTGAGAACTTGTTTAACTTCAGAACTGGAAGAAAAATTTTTTTTTTTACAGAATTTCCAAGTGTGACTATCCAGGCTCTAGGTTTCTTGTTGTTCTCTCATCCATTGAATTTAGGTGAATCATTTTGAAACTCCTTCAGTCTAAGAGAAAGTCTCTCATTTGCAGTATCAAAGAAACCAGAGAATTACTATGTTGTCAGCATTGAACATAAAAGAAACAATAGTTTTGAAAAGAACCTAATGAGAATGTCTCTGATTTTTATTAGACCTTGTAAAGAAAGTACTAATCTAACAAGAAACAAAAGTAAAAATGTTATATCTCAAACATCAGCACTTCATGGCACCAGTTTGTGGACAAATCTGAGATTATATTTTGAAAAACACTTGTTTAGGAAAGGGTAAAAATATAAAAATGTGTATTACTTTTAACTTCTTGTAGCCAATTTTTATTCCTTATAATCACACCTTCTCACCATTATATAAATTATCAATGTTTAAATAGCACTGCTCTCAATTTTCTTTATAACATATCACCAAAAGTAATTTTTTCATTTCTTCTTAAAGCTTACATTGTTTTTAACTTACTAATTTTATTCAATAATTTAAGTAAATAGATTTCTTTAATAAGAAACTGTTTTAAATAAAATCTCAGTATTATGATTCATTAAAACGATAGGAAACAATGAGGAAAATGTTAGCAGTGTTATTAAATTTTAAAAATAACAGTGAAAAACAAGAGAATACAAGAAACAGGCAGCATAATTAATTTTCAATGATATATTTCATAAGGTAGAGAGAAGATTAGCAAGGGATTGTGCAAAGTGAGAATAATGTGCAAAGAAAGGCCTAGAAAAAAGAAGTTAAGGTGGAAAAAATTTGATCCTCTTGCTAGTAATTTAAGGGGTTTTACCAGCAGTCATCTATTAAAACCTCCTCAGAATTTTTCTAATACCAACATCACACCAATTGTGGAATAAAAAGTTATTTAAAAGGAAGACTTTGTGAAAGCTTATGGTTGGAAAGCCAGAAAAAAAGCCAAAACCAAAAATTATTACCACAAAAACCCATTTATCAAAAGTCTAAGAGTTACTCGCCTAGAGATTTTACTTTACCAAGTGTCAGAAAATCTTTTACTATTGTTAGCTAAGGTAAGCATCACGTTTTCTGTCTAGGGTTTATAAGGAGAGTGAGAGAACCAAATTAGAAGATACAGACCCTCAAATTCATCATCATCAAGTCAGAGTTGGCTTCCAGAGTCAATCTCCAGCAGGGTTTTAATTTTTATTTATTTATTGTTAAATATTGTAAACTGCACAGGAGAGGCCAGTCTTTCTCCTGCAGAGGTGGTGGTGGATTTAAACCAGCATGGTGGCTTTGGATAAGGCATTGCATTTACAAAAACAGAAGACACAAGATTCAAATCCACCAGTCGCTTCATGGAAGAAATATATGTGATCTGTTGGTGTTAAGTGCCAACTCATAGCGACCCTATGAACAGCTGACCTGTATCCTGATCTATTCTGTGCCATCCTCACTGCCTCTCAAAACCCACTGGAGGGTCAGCTTTGAATAACTCCATTCTGACTCAATGGTACATAACAACAACAAACTCTAGATTAGCAGTGCCACTCCCTAATGACCATAACAACAAAATTCTTTTGGATTCTGTAAGAGTATTTATAAAATCAAGCTTTTGTCCTGGCCATATATGAACTTGTGAAAATACCCAACTATTAATATAATTTTAGAAAGCTTGTACACCAGCTATTACAGTCTCTTGTACTATATTCCAGGAAGCATTGTATGGGCAATGATGCACATTTGCATCCCCTTCCGTCTTTTTAATCACCCTACTTCCTTCCTCGCCTTGTTTGCTAAGTGTATTTTATGGTAACTCACACTTTTCCAGTGAGTTCTGTGATCAAAAAACTGATCCTCTTTCTTACCTTTGAGGGTAGAGGATGTTGTTTTATCAACTTGTTTAAACCTGAACTTATTTAGGAAGTTGCATCCTTTGAGAAATATCAGAATGCTATAGTGACCAAAAATCAGTAGGTTAACCCTCTGAATACGAGTTCTCTTAACAAACAATATGTATGCACAAGGAAAAAAAATTACCCTTCCATATTTCATCTTTTATCTCAAATACTTGTGTATCCTGGAAGGCTGTTTGTTTGTACAGGGGGACTAGAATTCAATATATAAATAAATTTTAAAAAAATCTCAGAAAGGTGATTTCTGGTTTCCTTAAAAGAGGAATTATTCTTTTGGTTAATTGTTTGCAAAAAGCTGTGAAATGAGGTGTTTTGTTTTTTTGTTTGTTTGTTTTTATGAAGAGATAACATCTATTTTCTAAAAGACAGAATTTGGACAGGAATCCAAGGAAGCAAAAAGGCACATAAACAATTTCTATCCTTTAAAACTCTATAATGAAAGCAATTCCTGTATCGAAAGGAATTGGAAAACACAGAAGAATTTCATGAAACAACATATGAGCAAGAGCCTATGGTGATGAAAGAAGAAGTTCAGGCTGCTTT
>NW_006399897.1:3298699-3308145 GCF_000299155.1 Elephantulus edwardii | reverse complement strand
AATGCGATTGGCACAGGACAGAGCGGAGTTTAGGGCTGTTGTACATAGGGTCGCTATGAGTCGCAGGCGACTCGATGGCACATAACAACAACAACAATGAAAGCAGGTGAGAATAAATCGTGCTGACACCTTCCTACCCCCATTGTCTACGCACCCATAACAGCATTGGATAGTGATCCCCACCTGTTCCTAGGGAGAAGAAGGCTCCACTCAGCCTCTAGTCTTTTCTTTAGTGCATGTGTTTGATAATAGCAATATAGTTTACTTAATGTTACGGTTGTTGGTAGGTGCTGTTGAGTTGAGTACCAAGCATAACAACCCTGTGAACAATAGGTAAGAATTCTGTCCAACTTGTGCCATTCTCACCTCCCTGACATGCCTGTGTCCATTGCTGCAGTCACCTTGTCAATTAATCTCAATGGAAGTCTTCCTCTAATTTATTGACCCTCTAAAAGAGCACGCTGGCTGCATATTTTCCAAGGTATATCTGCTCATTTTTTTGCTTGTCCGTGGAATATTCATCACTCTTATCCAACACCACAACTCAAAGACATCAATTATTATTCTGTTATTCATTGTCCAGTTCTTAGATGCAAAACAAGTAATTGAAAAGACTATGGCCTGAATCAAGTACACCTTAGTCTTCAAACTGACATTTTTGCTCTTCAGTATTTTGGAGAGGTTTCTGACAATGGGCTCATCCAAAGCAGTTTCTCTCCTAATTTCCTGACTACTGGTACCACAAGTGTTGATTGTGGATCCAAGCAAGACAAAATCAGTAACAGTTTCAATCCTTTATCCATCTATCACGACGTTTTCCACTGGCCCAGTGGTAAGGACTTTTGTTTTCTTGATGTTAAGATGCCATACACATTGGAGTTTGTAGTCTTTGATCTTCTGCACTTTAGGTTCCCTTTGCTTTCAGCAAGCAAAGTTGTTATCTGCATAATGCAAGTTGTTGATGAAGCTCGAATCCCGATGCCATATTCTTCAGTGTCTGGCTTCATGAATTATTTGCTCAGCATACAGATTGAATAGATATGCAGGAATTATACACTCTGATGTACACCTTTCTTGATCTTAAGCCATACAGTGTTCCCTTGTTCCTAATAATTTCTAAATCCACATATTGATTTTACTAACTTGATGACTAATCTCACTTCTTTTTCCTCAACTTTAAACAGTTTCCTTTTCTCCATGAGATGCCCTTCTTGATAGTCACATATATTTCCCCCACCTTACTTGGGCACTGAATCCTTCTTATTGTTCTCTCATTTGTTCTGTTTCTTTGAAACTTTAGGTTAATTTTATACTATGTTTGGATGTAATGTAGCATTACATCCACATTAGGATTACCTTGATTGGTTAAAGTTTTGGTCCATCTGCTAAAAACACCAGCTCATTTCTTTCATAACTTCCTTGTCTGTCAGTCCTTCCTTGTCTACTGCAAACAACCAACAACCATTGTCCTTGTCAAGAATCTACACAATTCAACTAAGGGGACTATTTTTCCAGGCCTAAATGTCAAGAGATCCCCATTGTAGACTATAATGTTGTTAGGTGCTGTTGAATCAATTGCTGTCTAATTTAAAGGCTGACTTCAGTTGCCCTAGCCATCACTCATAGAGTCCAATGCTTCTTTGGCACAATAACCTAGTTGATATGGTAATATTTGATAGCTTTTAATTGTTATATAATCCTTGTTCTAACATTAACACAAATGACATTTTATTTTTAGGAAATGTGTAAAAGTGTTTGTTACTTCTACACAAATTGATAAAGTATATCGATAAAACTTTATGTATTGAAAGCTAGATGTTATGTCAGAAATACCATCTGAGCCAAGGCTATTTAAGAGGATATAAATGAAATTATGTAATATACAGTCAGGCTGCTTTGATTCTAATCCATTTATCTCAACCTGCTGAAGGAATGATCTCAGTTAAGAAATTTTAGATATTTGTGTATAAGTTACTCTATTTCAAAAATTATTTCATGGTGTTGATATAAAATTAAATTAGTATTGATAAAGTTTGTAGTAATATCTTTTTTTACTAATCAAAATATAAATTAATTGTTATTGTTGTAGTTACGGGCCATTGAGTTGCCCGCAATCTACAGTGACTCTAAGTACAACAGCCCTAAATCATGCTCTACCTGTGCCCATCTGATTGTCTTTGACACACCTACTCTCATTATCCAAGTCACTGAATCAATCCATCTCATTGAGGATCTTCCCCTCCTGCACTGTCCCTCCAGCCTCCCAAGCATGACATCCCTCTCTAAGGACTTGTCCCTCCTTGCAACATGTCCAAAGTATTTCAGATGAAACTTCAGAATCCTTGCCTCCAAGAAGCTGGTTTAACCAGCTCCAGGACGAACTAGTTTGTTCTCCTAGCAGTCCATGGTATATCCAAGACTATTCTCCAACACCACAGTTAAAAGACATCAATTCTCCTCCTTATCATCCCCAGTCATTGTCCAGCTTTCTGATACATAGCAAGTGGTTGTAAAGACCATGGCCTGTATCTAAATTACATTTATATGTTGTTAATTTTCTGCTCACCTAATAGTAGCGAGTTGCACTGTTTGAATCCACCAGATGTTCTGTGAGAGGAAAATGAACACTCTCTTCTCTTGTGATTTACAGCTTCTGAAAATCTGAAGAAGAATCAGCTGTGAGTCCATTCTCACTCAATGACATACAACAACATATATGTATGTATGTATGTATGTATGTATGTATGTATATACACACACATGGTTAGGTGCTATCAAGTTACCTACAACTCATAGCAACTCTATAAACAGCATATTTGAACTTTGCCCTATTGTGCACCATCACATGCCCAATGTACTCAAGCCCATTTTTTACAGTCCACTGTGCTGATTCATTCTTAAAAATTAATTTTAATGAAAGTTTACAAAGAACTAGGGTTTCCAGTCATTCATTGTGGCATTTTTCTCCCTCCTCCCAATTCACTCCTCTCCCCAAGAGGAAGAAAAACTCTTTCATTGTTAGGCAATCCCTCCCTCACCAAGTCCACTCCACTAGGCAGACTTCACTCTGGACTTCTGTAATGACAAGAATACTCAATCATATATCACTTTTAAACAGTTCTCTCCCTCAATGCAATGTAGATCATTCCTCCCTTCCTTTTCTGTTTTCCCTCAACCTTGATGTCATTCCCATTCTACAACAGTGGATTTGTTGATGCACACTTGGGTTGTTTCCAGCTCTTTGCTATTGCAAACAAAGCCGCAATAAACATGGGTGTGCATGTATCTGCTTGGGTGGCAGTTATAGTTTCTTTAGGGTAAATTTCCAGTAGTGGAATTTCTGAGTCAAATGGTATTTCTATTTGCAACTTTTTAAGACAGTGTCATACAGACTTCCATAGTGGTTGCACCATTTTACACTCCCACCAACAGTAAATAAGGGTTCCAGTTTCTCCACAACCTGGCCAGTATTTGATGTTTGCTGTTCTGCTAAATTTTATTATTCTTACTGGGGTGAGATGATATATCATAGTTGTTTTGATTTGTATCTCTCTTAGAGCTAGGGATTTTGAACATTTCTTCATGTGTTCGTTGGCCATCTGAATGTCTTCCTTGGTGAACTGTCTGTCATATCTTGTGCTCATTTTTTAATTGGATTGTTTTACCTCATCTTGTTGGGTGGTAAAGTATTTTATAAATTCTAGATATAAATCCTTTGTCTGACATGCCATTACCAAACATTTTTTACCAATCTGTGGCTTCCCTTTTTACCCTGTTGGAGAAGTTTTTGGATGTGCATAGAGATTTGTTTCTTAGAATATCCCAGTCATCTATTGTATTCTCTTTTTGTTATAGATTTTCCAGGATGCTTGGAGACTGTTTATGTTGTGGATTAGGACTTCTAGAGTTCTTCCAATCTTTTCTTTAATGAAGTTTATAGTCCTTGGCTTTAGTCCTAGGTTCATAATCCACTTTGAATTAGTTTTTGTGTATGGATTGAGGTGTGGATCTTACTCGAGTCTTCTGCAGATAGCTTTCCAATTTTGCTAGCACCATTTGTTAAAAAGACTGTCATTTTGTCATTTCCTCACTTAATTATTTTCATCTCCTTGTCAAAAATCAGTTGACCATAGGTAGATGGGCTGATTTATGGAATCTCAATTCTATTCTATTGATCTATGTGTCTGTCATTGTACCAGTACCATGTTATCTTGACCACCACAGCAGTGTAGTAGGATTTGAAATCAGGGAGTGTGATGCCGCCTACCTTGTTTATCTTTTGAAGGAGTGCTTTGTTTATTCTGGGCATCTTTCCATTCCAAATGAAACTGGAGATTGCTTTCTGTATTGAACGTGTAAATAGCCTTTGGTAGTATTGTCCAATCCATTTTTTTAAAATAGATCATCCTTTCTTTTTCAGACCCTCTACCATTCTTAGATTTATGTCTTGTTCCAGGGACAAGTCCCTTCTTGACAACATGCCCAAGTACGTTAGATGCAGTTTTCCCTACCTTGACACTCAGGAGTGCCCTTGTTGCATGTCTTTCAAAATAGACTTGTTTATTCTTTGAGTAGTTCATGGACTGGCCAGTATTCTTTTCCAACACCACAATTCAAAGAAATCAGTTAGTCTTCTGTCAGCCATAGTCATTGTAAAACCTTCAGATATACACAACTTTTCAGAAATTAATTTTAAAGATTATTTCTTGGATTATAGTCTTTAGATTGACATCATTGCTCTTTAGCAATTTTGAGCTGAAGTATTTCCTTAGCAAAAGACTTTCCCAGTGCAACATTTTTTTTTAACTTCTTGACTAATACAGTACAATGGATGTTGACTGTGAACTCAAGGACAATGAAATCATTGACAACTTCAATTATGTTTTTTTTACAACTTCAATTTTTATCTATCAAAATGTTACCTATTGGCCCAATGATGAAAATTTTTGTTTTATTGATGTTGAATGTAATCGATATTGAAAGTTGTAGTCTTTGAGCTTTTGCAGTACTCTTCACTTCTGGCAAGCAAGGTTGATATCCAGAACATTCAGTCCTAAACAAAACAAGGGAACATGGCATGGTTGAAAATTAAGAAAGGTGTGTGTCAGCGTTATTTCTTCTCGCTAGATATAGTTAACAGTTTTAGTTTACTTGGCTCCACAGCCAACACTGTTGGTACCAGCAGCCAGGAAATCAAGAGATGAATTGCATTGAGGAAGGCAGCTGTGGGGGACCTCTCAAGAGTACTGAAAAGCAACAATATCAGGCTGGAGACTAAGGTGCACTTGATCTGGGCTATAGCCTTCGCAATTACATGCTATGCATCAGAGAGTTGGGCAGTGACTAGGGATGATAGAGAGAGAATTGATGTCCTTTAGCTGTGGTGCCAGAGAAGAGTTTTGAATATACCATGGAGTTCTAGGAGAATAAACAGGTTTGTCCTGGAGAGGGTGAAGCTGGAATGCCCCTTGGAGTCAAGGATTCTGATGTTTCGTCTGACATAATTTGGGCATGTTGCAAGGAGGGACTGGTCCTAGGAGAGGGACATCATGTTTGGGAGAGTGGAGGGACAGCGCAGGAGAGGAAGATCCTTGATGAGATAGAGTGATACTGTGATTGGGGTAGTGGGAATGTGTGTGTTGAAGGCAGTGAGTTTGGCACAGGATAGAGCAACATTTAGGGCTCTTGTACATAGGGTCGCTATGAGTTGCAAGCGACTAAACGGCACATAACAACAACAACAACATACATAGTCAATCTGTTTGCTGAACAAGTAATTAAAAAAAATTAGACTATGTGAAGAACAATGTCAAATCAGGTTTGGATTGCACACACCCACAGCCGCCCCTCCCGCCCTCCACCATGCATTATGATGATTTTGTAACTTGTTTTTATTTAGTAATATATATCTTTTGCAATATATTTGTTTGGTATCAGATGTGTGTCAGTACTAGAAAGTGAAACTAAACATCTTCAATAATAAGAAACAAGAACTGAGTCATGGAAATGAAAAGTGATAATTTAACTTTTATTTAATGTAGATTACAGTGCCATTCCTGAATATGCCCTATTTCTAGAGTTGTAGAGAGGTGAATTCTTTGCGTTTATTTTATTAGATTATTTAGCAAATAATCACTATGACAAAAATAGTGAGGACTGAATATGAAGGAGTCAGGGAACGCAATTGTGATAATCCTGGGGCTCACGGTGGTTATTCCCATATCAGTAATTGTGACGCTGGAAGGGATGGGCCTACAAAGATAAGTCTTCATAATGTCCTTTATTGCATTATTGTGTAAGATTATCTTTATCTATGGAATAACATTGCATTAAATGAATATACCAGTGCATCTCTGTTGCTGAATACTTGGAAAATTATTTTAAGGCTTTAAAAAATTTTTTGTTGAATATTTTTGTATGCACCTCTTCTGCTTACTCATCCATATTATTCATAGCTATCTATGTAATCCCTTTTGTCTCTTTCTCATGACTGTTTTCACTTCCTACAACTTCCACATACCATGTCTTAAATCTCCCCTGAATCTTGCATCTTCTTTCACTTGACACCTACTCATATATTTCTCAAATTATGGAAGCAACCAAGCATATTTGAAGGCATATGAGATTTTACAGCAGTTAAGCTTGGATTCAGTGTGAGTTTGTCCACCAACTATTAATCTGATTTTAGACATTATTTAATTCTTCTGAATGATCAATACAATTCATGACATAAATAAAATAAGTTAAATTGCATAGCCATCTCAATTGATACATGGAATCCGTCAGTCTCATACAAATGAATATATACTGTTTTTTTCACTTCTTTCTTGCTTTTAGAGAGATTCTCCATTTTTGCCTCTAAACCTGTTCAACTTTAGCCTGCGAGGATGGCAAGACTAAACAATCACTTTATTAGTAGTCTACACATATTGCTTCTATGTTCTCAGCCAAAAGGTTGATTCAACTTAATCACATCCTGTATAGCTCTTTTACATCCCTGGTTAGATTGATTCCTTTGAATGTATGCTTTTGAGACCCATTCAAAATGATAGCCATTATAAATGGTATAGATTTCTTGATTTCACATTTGAAGTCTTGTTAGGATAGAGAAACCAATAAATTGGTGTGTATTATTCTTGAACACTGTCACTTTGCTGAATCTATCTACTAGATTGAGAAGTTTTCTTGTGCTGTGTTTTGGGATTTTATATGTCCTGATTGAAGACTTGTATTCTATTTCCAATAAGAATTGTAATCTATTCCTTCTTTTATGAAGTCATAATTGTGAGTATGATCTATGATTTCTCTGTAGCTATTTCAACAGATTATTGGATTTACTAGAAAAGCAACAAGAGTTCTGAGAAGGACAGTTGAACTTAGAACTGGTGCAGTAGTTTCAGGAACATGGAAACCCTTAGGAATAAGCATTGGATGGTGGATGTTGTAAATGAGGACTCTTTTCCCTTGTGTATTTTGTGGAAGTCAGAAGCCACTATCTCTATGTGGTCCAACTTTTTTTTTTTTAAACCAACCTGATTTTCCCCATTGACTAAATATTGACAATTTGTCTAAGATCAATTTCCAATAGATTATTTGGTTTAATTTTAGGTTTTGTAAAGAGTATGATTCTGGAAAACAAATTGATAAATTTACACAAATGAAAAGGAAGCAAGACCTTATCATTCAAGCTACACATCAATGCTATCTAATTTAAAATTACTCAAATCTTTAAAGTGCCAACTTACTGGCACAATTTTGGAATAATCTCACAGTTGATCCTCCATTGAATTTTTGAGGTTGTAAATCTCAAAGAAGGAAATTGTCCATCTGTTCTTAGATGAGGTCGTGGTACTAGGGATAGATGAGTCTTGGCTGAAAGCAGAGAGTACCAGAGGAATGTCTATCTGTGTTTCATTGACTATGCAAAGCAAAGGCTTTTTGCTTTTTTGGTTGCCACCAACTTTTGGTTACTTTTGGGAGGATTGGGATTCCCGGACCTTTGATTGTGCTTATGTGAAACCTAAACTTGAACCAAGAAGCAGTCAGAAGATAGCAAGGAGACACTGCATGGTTCAAAATTGGGATGGGTGTCCACCAGGATGTATACTGTCTCCAAACCTTTTTTTTTCTTTTGTATTTAACTTTTTATTATTACTATTAATTTTAATGAAAATTTACAGAGACTTTGGATTTTCATTCATTCATTCATTCATTCATTCTTTGTTGCACTCCTTTTTAATTTGTACGCAGAGCAGATCACCCAGCACACTGGGCTATACAAGGAGGAATGTGTGATCAGGATTGGAGGAAGATTCATCAATAACTTGTATTATACAGATGATACAACCCTGCTTGCTAAAACTGAGGAGGATCTGAAGTGCTTGCTGCAGAAGGTCAAGGACTGAAGCCTTCAATATGGATTGAAGCTCAAAATCAAGAAAACAAAAACTTTCGCCATTGGACCAATTGGCAGCATCATTATGGATGGTGAAGAGACTAAGATTGTTAACAATCTTAGTTTGTTAATTGTGAAACTGTTAACAGTTTTAGTTTGCTTAGTTTGTCAATTGTTAAACTGTTAACTGTTTTAGTTTGCTTGGTTCCACAATCAACACTCTTGGTACCAGCAGCCAGGAAATGAAGAGACAAATTGCATTGGAAAAGTCATCTGTCAGGTACCGCTCCAGAGTACTGAAGAGCAGTGGCATCAGGCTGGAGACTAAGCTGCGCCTGATCTTTGCAATTGTGTGCCGTGCATTGGAGAGCGGGACAGTGAACTTCTCAGCATACCTGTCTGGGACAACCTTCCTCCCAATGTCTCAAAGTTGCTACTCACTAGAGTGGTCTTCACTAGAAGTGTACCTTAGTTCTCTAGTGAGGCTATGGAAGGGGCCTTTTCAGCCTTAGTCATTCCAGTTTCTGTGTGAAGATGGGAATTTTTCAGGGAATGTTGAGCCCTGAGTAATGCTGTATGGAACTCTTCCCTTCTTAATTCTCAGGGGTTCAGGTATAACTGAGTCTTCCTGTGAAGTTCTTAAAATATTTTGTTGGACAATAAATGCAACACCACACCTTTTCAGTTCTTGGCATAGGAGAGCTTAAAATTGGCTTGTAAAAGAAATAAGAGGGAAAAAATGTATGTTAATTTTTATTGTTGTTTTTGTTGAAAAGAAGAACAAAGCAATGATGTATTCACTTCTACTTGTGGATGAATAGCAGAACCCACAGGCATTCTTGGGTTGCTAAAAATAACATTAAGTGAGACATGGGATTTGTGCTTATAAAATCTTGGAGTTTCCTTACTGAATGGCCTTAAGTGAAGCCACATATAACTTTTTAGATGAAATAGAGGGAAAGGAGTTGAACAAGAATATTTCACCAAACCATAAATCTTATCTTTATTGTAAATTTAAAGTATTTGAAACAATATATATATTTATAGATGT
>NW_006399897.1:3293522-3298599 GCF_000299155.1 Elephantulus edwardii | reverse complement strand
ATATATATATGTATATATATGAAATAAAACTAACGTGATTACATTGAAACTCACCATGCTCACCAGTGAAATTACTTAGCATTTCCAAGGGAAAAGTTTCTGGATAATGTTTCCTGGAAACCAGATGGGAAGTTAGATTAGATATTTTCCTTCCAAAATAACTTGTGTTTTTGTCATTATAATGTAGCTTTTACAGAAAACCAACAATATGCTAGTCTTCTGTTAAAAATGGGCCTATATGAAATGCTTTCACTTTGTGTTAGACAGTGATGAAGTGATCACAGTGTAAATCCAAGTCTCAGGACCACATGAATGGTTTGGGAAAGAAATTATGACAGTAAAGACCATGGGGGAAGTAAATGACATATTGAGGCCAAGTTAGAAATAAAACTTATCTAGAACTATAATCATGAAATATTCATAAAAACTGATAGCAAAATTTGAACATATTACAGTTACCCTTTATTAATATAACAACTTCTGGCACTAGAATCTTTCTCTGAAGTGAAATTCCAGGTAACTGAAGCTTACACAATGACTAAATCAATTTTTATTTTAACAATTTTATCTGCTTCTGGCCAAAAATGCTTTGTGCATTTTTGTAACTATTTAACGAAGATGATTATACATATTTTGGTCTTAATCTACAATTCAGATAAACATTCTCAAGGGCTATGGTAATTAAAGTGAACTTTTATTATCCAAGACTAGACAATTCTGGGAGTTGAAGGATGACTTAAAATTATTATACAAGGACTTGCATTTCCATCATCTCTTTCTCAGATAGAACAAGATCATGAGCTATAAAACTAAATGTCTTTGCATTAAATTCTATTTTTCAGTAGTTTTGTAGTAAAAAATCTGGGAAGTTACTTTCTGGCATCTAAGAGCTTTTTTGTCCGTATTTCTTCTAACTCATTGCTTCAAATAGTGGATGTTTAAATGGGAAGCCAGATTGCCAGCATAGTTTAAAAAAATACATATCAAGTATGAAGCATATGTCTCAGAGTAAGTATGGAAGAATAGTATAAATGACCTTAACACTTAAATTGTCCCAGCCATTTCAGCTCAGAATTTTACTCTGGGAGAATGATAACAGATGTCTATGTAAGAGAAGGTACATATTTCTGAAATCAAATGCAAAAGTCAAGTTATGATCAATCTAAGAATTACGTCTTGTCTCACTGAGATAGTTTTAGCTTTTAGGATTTGCTGTGAGAATAAGGAAATCCATCTCTAGTATCTTCCATGGATGTCTTTCAGGGATCACAGGAACATGGACTATCAGCCCTTTGTTCAATGTTGCATAGCAACACCACAGAGCCTTGCCTAAATAAATGGGATTGATGATAGTAACTACCAAGATGTACATTCACCTTATGACATGCCAGACAGTATTCTAAGTACATTTCATACGTTAACATATGCTCTTATTTATTTAACTAGAAATAATTTTATTTAAAACGTCAAGTTTACAATTTTCCTCAGGCAGGAGGAATTTACTATAGGAAAAACACTGGTTTTACAAGATGTATCACAGTGAAATCTTGAGGTAAGTGAGAAGCCTAGCTGTGGAGGACTTTGGAAGAAATGGCATAACCACTTTATAAGGAAGACCTTCCCTATTGGGAGTGCCAGAATTGAAATGTCCGATGTAAATTCTGTCTCTCTTCATCAGCATTTCAGGGACAGAGGAACAAAAAAAATCTACCCCCTTAAGATGTTTATCATCAATTATTTTTACTTTACTACCACTATCTGCAAGTTATTAAGGTAGGCACTTGATCATCCCCATGATCGTGTGCGAAACAAGTGTTGGCAAGAACCAGCTGGTTTTGCACCTGCTCTTTAAAAGCAAAATGGGATTATATGAACTCTGCGGACTGTGTCCTCATCTTTTCAATTCAGCTTGTAGAAAGACATTGACTTTGTGTTTATATGAGGAATGATTCTGGAATGTCTATTTCAGAAATGTCTCTTTCTCTTTCTTCTTCCCCATTCCTGTCTCTTTTACTTTCTTGTTTATTCATCTTTAGTAATCCATGTCTATGTAACCATATATAAAGAGAGGGTTTGCCTCTTAGTAAAAAAATAGTTTCTTTTTTTGTAAAACAAAATTGGACAAATCACTTATAAAGTCTTTTTTATATCTCAGATTGGAAATGTTTGGAGATGTGGTAGATAATATGATATGCCATATAATAGAGATTCTAGTGGCATAGTCAATAGAGAGTGGTACTGGTACCCAGACACTCCTCTTTGCTAGTTTGAATCCACAAATAACTCTGAGGGAGAAAGACAGGAAATCTCCTTCTATGCAATTTAATTTATAGCCTCAAAACTCAATGGGGTCAACTGGAGTTTTTATAATACAGTACAATTTTCAGCTCCTATTTTTTATAAAAGCAAAAAGGAATCTTAATACAGTATACATTATTTTTCTTGTTGTATACTGTTGAGTTGGAATCAACCCATAGCTGACCCTCCAGCAGGCTTTCAGAGGTAGTTTATCGCATAGGAGGAGATTACCCATTGTTCTCCTGTGGAGCAGCTGGTGGATTCAAACTGTGTACCTTTGACATTTCAGTGCAATTTCTTGCCACAAGTGACATATTTCAACAAACAAACAAATGCTGCTCTGAATGTGATTGCCAAGTTGTGCCAAGAAATATGAAGGACAACTACCTGGCCAACTTACTGTAAGAGATCCGTATTTTTTCAATTCCAAAAAAAAGATGAAGCAACAGAATGTGGAAATTATTTAAAAATATCATTAATATCAGTTGCAAGCAAGATCCTACTGAAAATTATCTATGAATAACTGGAACAGCACATCTGTAGAGAACTGACAAATGTACAGGCTGGGTTTAAAGGCGGCCATGGTACTAGGGATATTATAGCCAAAGTTAAATTCATCTTGGTGGAAAGCAAAGAATACCAGAGGGATGCATATCTGTGTTTCATTGACTATGCCAACACATTTGATTGTGTGGATCACAGAAAACTGGCTAACTCTGAGAATAATGGAAATTCCAGAACACTTAATTGTGTTTATATGAAACCTATACTTGTACCAGGAGGCAGTTGTCAGAACAGAGCAAGGAAACACTACATGGTTCAAAATTAGGAAAGGTATACACTAGAGATACATCCTATCTCCATACCTTTTCAATCAAGGTGCAGAGCTAATCATCCAGGAGGCTGGACCCTATGAAAAGGAACATGACATCAGAATTGGAGCAAGACTAATCAATTACCTGTGTTACACAATCTTGCTTTCTGAAACTAAAGAGGACTTGAGACTTTTTTTCCCCCAGAAGGTACAGGACTGTAGCCTTAAATATGGATTGAAACTCAACACCAAGAAAACAAAGATTCTCATCACTGGGTGAATTAGCAACATCATGGTAGGTGGTGAAGAAATTGAGATTGTTAACAATTTCTGTTTGCTTGGCTCCACTATCAACATTCTTGGTACCAGTAGCCAGGAAAAATCAAAAGAAATTGCACTGGGAAAGTCAGCTGTCAGGGACCTCTCCAGAGTACTTAACGATGTCAGTCTGGAGACTAATGGGCACCTGATTCAAGTCATGGTCTTTTCAATTACTTGCTATGAATCAGAAAGCTGGAAAATAACTAGGAATGACAGATAGAAGGAGAATTAATGTCATTGAGCTGTGTACCTGGAGGAGAGTGTTTAATATACTATGGACTGCTAGGAGAATAAACAGATTCAACCTGGTTAGGGTAAAACCAAGTTTCTATTTGGAGGCAAGGATTCTGATTCTCTGTCTGACATATTTTGGGCAGGTTGCAAGGAGGGACACCATGCTTGGGAGGATGGAGAAACAGCACAAGAAAGGAAGATCTTGGAAGAAATGGATTAACTCAGTGACTGCAGTAATGGGCGTGAGTGTTTCTGTGACAATGAGGTTGGCACAGGATATAGCAAGGTTCAGAACAGTTGTACATAGCATTGCTATGAGCTGCAAACACCTCAAGGACACTTAACAACAACAATAATACATTTTGCACAAGTAGGGCCAAAACAATTATTAGAGATTTATCCAAGAAAAAATGACTACATGATAAGCATCATCCTTGCCCTCTAGGGACTTAAGGTCACAAAAATCAAAGAAGTAGATGTCTACATATGGAAATGAGCAAACTCATAGACGATTGCATACCCAATATTTAAGGCCATTGAATGGAAAGTCAAATTATTGTTTACATCAGAGACAGTAGATATTTTGGGGGTTTTGTGATGAATAAGTTTTCCTACTCCCAAAGATGATTCTTTTTTTTTTTTTTTTTTTGCGTAAAGTGGACAGGGAGTTGTCACTTGAGTTCTTGCTGGGAAAGCTTTTCTTAGGTGGAAGATAGAGACCTGCCTGAGTTCTTTGAAGCCAAAGGGAGTGTGCTCTATAATCATGAGAATGAAGGACATTCCAAGACATAGGTGTGGTGCTAGAAGTCATAGGAGGGAGTGTCAAAGGTTGATAGAACATGATGAGGGAGGAGCAAAGAAGGTAATTGATGATTTTTTTCCTGTTAAGTGATGTTTCAGTATCATAAGACTTAATTTCAGACCATGAACTCCTATTTCAACTTCGTGATTTGGTCATGTGTAAGTGTATGTGTGTACATTGTATACAATAGTTCTGAAGCCTGCCTTGTCCTGAGCCAGTCTCACTGACTCTGACACACCTACCCCCATTGCCCCAGTTACTATATCAATCCATTTTACCCGGTCTTGCTCTCCTGCATTGTCCCTGCATCATTCCAAGCTTGATGTCCTTCTCCAAGGATTGGTCCCTCCTGGTGATGTGCCCAATATGTGATATGGAGTTTCAAAATTTCTCTAGGGAGAAATTTGGTTTAACCTTCTTCAAGACAGACCTATTTGTTTTCTTGGTGTTCTATGGTATGTTCAAGACTCTTCTCCAGCACCACAACACAAAGGCATTGATTCCTCTTCTGTCATCCTTATTCATTGTCCAGCTCTCTGGTGCATAGCAAGTAATAACAAAAACTTTGGCCTGAATCACACACATTTTAGTCTCTAGACTGACAGTGT
>NW_006399897.1:3291665-3293142 GCF_000299155.1 Elephantulus edwardii | reverse complement strand
CATCCTCCTGAATGATCAGAACACATCACTGACAGACTTCTTTCCTGATTTTGAATCACGTAGTATACCTTCTGGTTCAAATATAGATTTCACATGAGCATGATCAAGTATTCTGGGATTCCCATTCTCCTCAAGGTTAATCACAATTTGTTAATCCACACAGTTAAATGTTTTTGCATAATCTATGAAACACAGATAGACATTCTTTTGGTACTCTGCTTTCTGCCAAGGTCCATTTGACATTGGAGATAATGTCTTTAGTATTATGACCTCTTTAAACCTTGCTTGTATTTCTGGTAGTATTCTGTCAATGTACGTTTTACATCATCAGCAGGGTTTTGCTTGCATATGATATTAATGATATTGTTTGATAATTCCTACAGTCTTTTGGATCACAATTTTTTTAAATGAATATGAATCTCTTCCAGTGGGTGAGTTGGTCAGATTTTCATATTTTCCAGATTTCTTGGCACAGTTTGTTTAACACATCCGGTCAGCATCTTTTTTTGTTGAAACATGTCAACTGATATTCCATCAATTCCTGGGATCTCATTTTTTGCCAAGTTCTTTGGAGCAGTCTGCACTTCCTCCTTCATCACGATTGCCTCTTGATTCTATATTGTTTCTTGGAATTATTCTGTGTCAAACAATACTTTTTGGTACAGTGACTATGTATACTCATCCCATCTTCTTTTAATGTTTCCTGGATTATTCTACCCACAACATCCTTAAGTATTGCAACTCAAGGCTTGCAATTTTTCTTTAGTTCCTTTAGCTTAAGAAATGCTGAGAAAGTTTGGCTTTTTTTATTTTCTGAATTCAGCTCCTTGCACATTCCACTATAATACTTTACTTTGTCTTTCTGAGTTCTTTGAAATGTCCTATTCAGCTTCTTGATTTTGTCCCTTTCCTTTGGCTTCTTAGCACTCTAGTGCAATATTCAGAGTCTCTTTTGACATCATTTTTGGTCTTTTCTTCCTCCTCCATCTTTGTAATCCTTCACAGAGGTCAGTTTCATGAATAATTTGCTAAGCACATGGATTGAATACATATGGAGAAAGAATACAACCCTGATGCACACGCTTTCTGATTTAAAACCATTGTTTCCTTCTTCAGTTTGACAGTAGCTTTTTAGTCTAGTATACAGATTTTGAATGAATAACATAAAGTGTTCTATGATTACCATTCTTCTCAATACTATCCATAATTTGTTGTGATCTACATAGTCAAATGCCTTTACAACACAGACAGACATTCTTCTGGTACTCTCTGCCTTCAGCCATGATCTATCTGCCATAAGCAATGCTATCCCTAATAAGACAGTCCCTTCTAAATCTGGCTTGAAAATGTAGCAGTTCCCTGGCACTGTGCTGCTCCAGCAGTTTTTGGATTATTTTCAGCAATATTTTGCTTGTTGTTGTTGTTGTTATGTGCCGTCGAGTCGTTTCCGACTCATAGCGACCCTATGCACAACAGC
>NW_006399897.1:3288889-3290180 GCF_000299155.1 Elephantulus edwardii | reverse complement strand
TTTTTAGGGTGGGAACAACTATGGATTTCTCTTGCCAGTGGGCCAGGCAATTTCCTGGCATAGACTCATGAGTGTATCCAGGGTTGCATTGTTAGTTGAAATATTTCAATTGGTAGCCCATCTTTTCCTGGATCCTTATTTTTTTTCTTGTGTCTTCAACATAACTTGAACTTGTTCATATGATATTTTTTAGTGTTGACCAGTTCCTTTAGTACAGTGATTCTGTGGATTCTTTCCATTTTCCATTTGCTCTTTTTATGAATGATATCTTTGATTTCGTCCCACAGCTCATTTGGTCTTTGATCATAGGTGATCAGTGCCTAAGAGCCATTCTTAAGATGATATTTTAATTCAGGTGGGATAGACTCAAGGTCAAATTTTGGTTCTTTTGGATTTGTTTTAATCTTTTTCAATTTTAACCCGAACTTGCACATTAGTAATTGGTGTGCCTGGCTTTGTTCTGACTGTTGATATTGTGTATCTTAAAAAATATTTTCCACAGTTATAAACAATCTGATTCCTGTGTAGTCCAACTGATGAGCTCCATGTATAAATGTGCCTCTTGTCTCTTAAAAGATATTTTTGCTATAAATATATCAGTGTATGTACAAAATCCAGTCATTCACTCTCTAGCCTCATTTCTGTCACCAAGCTTGTACTTCCTGACTACCATTCTTTCCTGTTTCCAACTTTTGCATTCCAATAATTATTAATGCACCTTTATAAATTTCTGACTGAAAAGTTGGTAGAAATTCTCAATTTACTCATCTTTGGCTTTAGCTGTTGTTGCATATAATTGAATCATAATCATGTTAACAGGTCTTTCTTACACACAGAAAACTAATTGATGGGTTCAAAATGCCAACTTTTATGTTAGAAATCTTTCACAAACTCTGATTGTTGTTGTTGTTGATTTTATTCAAGTAGAGCATAAGGTCATAGTGACCCTATGGAGAAAAGGCCTGAAGTCTCTCCTGAGGTAAGTTGCGGTTGCTGTGAAGCTGAATATTGTGACACTGATGTGTCAAATGCAATAATGGTTACCTATGGTGGACAGTGCTCGGTGGAGCTCCCGATTAAAACAAGCTTGGAAGCAGGAGTGGCATCCACTTCCATAAATAGCTTGCCTCCAGAAATCCTATAAACATGGAGAAAGAATAAAAGTGATGATGCAAGTATCAAGGACTTTAGTTCATGTGATCCCTATGAGTCCCCTAAGACTTGATGGCACTTAACAACTAGAATAGAATAGAATAGAATAGAATAGAATAGAATAGAATAGAATAGAATA